>NC_051186.1:112779460-112951964 GCF_013339695.2 Rhipicephalus sanguineus | reverse complement strand
GTCACTGTTACATCTTTAAAGTCCTAAACAAGCACACCAGACCATGAATGTACAGTGTCTGACAGCTCCAGTGGAATACACATCACGATGGCTGGAGCCATCCCTGTGTGGCACCAGCTAGCCTGTGACAAGCTGCATACTTTTGCTTGCGATAACTGTGTGGGAACAAAAAAAGGACACCGCACAAGGAAAGGCTTTTAGGCAATTTTAACGGCTTGCGGTGAGGGAATTCTGAAAAGGTCTGATGTGCCATCTTGCAATAAAGAAGCAACTTTTATACCTAGTCTGTCTTGTGTTAGTAGGAGTCTGATAAACGTAGACAGTACAAGTTCGTGGCTGGGGAAGGATGATGGTGAGGAGATGCCCTCTTGAAACGTTAACCTGCACCCTCCTCCCATCCCCTTCTTGGTGCACTGGAAGTTTTGCCCTCTAGGTATTAGTTTCTTCAGTGGTGCTCCTGAACGGCTTGTGATTGAGCTTGCTCTTACTACCTGCTTTAATGATTACCATGGATATTCTGTACACAGACCTCCCCTATACAATTCACTAAAGAGTCCCAAATCATATGCCTGATTAAAGTGTAAGAAAGCATGTAGTTTCTTGATGTTATTTTTTTTAAACAGTACAATAACTTTGCAAAAACCAGAGTGTCATCAGTGGTGCTTGATATACAGTGCATGAAGCCAGTGAATATAAACTGCAATGATGCCACCAAAAGCATTAGCAAAAGTAAATTCACCCTGATAGAAACCTCATTCTGCATTAAGACTGTCCAGGCATTATTAACAAAGTATATTCAATATTTCATTACTTCTAATTGTCCCATTTGCATAATCCTATCTCATCCATACCATGCTGTGAATCCAATAATTATTGACCTACGAGGGGTATTATTAAAGTGGCCAGCTCATTTAAGATACCTGCTAGCCCCAGTGCTAACCTCATTAAATTGGAGGCTTTAATAAGTACTGCGTTGTGTTAATTCCTTCAAGAAATTTTTAGCATCCCCTTGATAGCTATTTTTTGAAGATTTGATGATGCATCTCCCTATCTGATAACAGGCACTTGCCTAATTACCACCCCTTATTTCCAAGAAGCAGCCCCCGTAAGATGCTTCAACGCATGCTATAATCGCAGGTCACCATAAGTTTCCTGATACCACCTTGCTGTTAGTTCTGGCACAGCATAGTTTTCATAAATCATTTTCTTGCAAAGCTCAACTTGCTTCCTTGACCAACTGCACCCATAATTTTTGACCATGCTTCAATATCTATTTTTCTTGATTACTCGAAAGAACGCAATAATGTGAACCATAAGCTACTACTTTTCAGAGAAAATTAATGAAATATTGGTAATCATCTCCTATACCTAGCCTGAGTATATACTTCCTTAATAATCATTTTCATTTTGGAGCATATATATGTGAAGGCACGAAATCTGAAGTACCACTGGGGTCTGTCATAGGCATTTCGCACTTCTTTAAGGGTGCGATGCAATAATTTTGAATTAATCCTGCAATAAGTTAGCAGAATTACTGCCTTGCGAATCGCTTGCCACATTTTTAAAAAAAGTAAATTGATATGGGCTCGTTACAGAGGCTGGAGTTGGTGGTGATGCTGGCCACCGCGTCAGCACTAATTAATGAGACAGAGGACGGCGCGTGTACAATTAAGGCACACACACGCGCGCGCGTACTATGTATGCTTCACTGCAATACATTCCGTGCACTTCACCGCATGACACAACTGTGTTGCGGCAATGTTGACATTTAGAAAGAAGTTTAGGTGTTGTGAATGTAAGCTAGACAATGCTCCTTGCAATAAAATATCTATTTTATTTCCCTTTTCATTTGTACACAACTAGCTAAACAGACACTGCTTAGAAAAAACGATTGTCATCATCGGCGACAGCATCGTTAAACAGCCACTCTGTCAATAACGTCGGGCGAACGCCTGTTCATATACCGTCGCTGCCAACTTGCGCATTCCATATCGGTCGCGCGCAGTTACGCAAGACAAGTTCGCCCAAATGACAGTCCAACTGATAGCGATCGATCCTCGATCACGCAACACACGCACTTACCACACATCCACGCAAAATCGCATAACACATGGCTTTTATTTCATGTTCGCACAGCTCATTATCAATCGGCCAACACTTCGGGAGATTGACGTTACCAACAAGTAACGTTGGGCGTTACCTAATATAAGCACCGCGGAGAAGGTCCCTCCGCTCATAAAGCGTCTACTGAACACGACGACATCGCAGGAAGTAACAAAGGCACAACGACTTGCATATGAATCACCTTCTACTCTTACACAACGCGACCACGTCGACCACGTCCCCACGGGCAGAGGCGGTTCTCGCTAACGCACACAGCTCACGGTCATAACCAACATCCACCACGGAGAACAAGCCACCATAGAGTTTTCACAAGTTAGTGAGAAACTCTACGGTAACCACACTACCTAAGCCGCCTAAAAAAATTTCCAGCCGAGCTACTTTGCCGCCACCTACTTATACGCTTCAAGCCAAGTCAAGCCAGTTTTAAGCGGCTATATGGGTGCGCCGAACGCTTTTGCCACATTTTGTCTCGTGCGCCCTGGGCGTACGAGACACTGCCTAAATGCGAAGCATTTCTTAGCGAACCTCTGGCACTTTGAGCGTTTCTATCTACGTAGATATCTATCTATCTATCTATCTATCTATCTATCTAGCCGCCTAAGTCTGGGTGCTCTCATGATGGGCTCCTTAACTTGACGTTGAACAAAATTGGCATGGGAGGGTAAGAAGATTTGACGAACATGACTGTCGGGTCATGACATGAATAACGTGAAAATCCTGTCGCTTACGTCGTCAAACCCTCTCCTCTAGACACGTGTGGCACATACCCGTTTACCATGGGCCGCGGTGTACGGGTATGCGCCACAGGTGATTGACAGTTTATATCTACCCAGGAACGGCGAGAACAAACATTGGTAACTTAAATGCTAGAGCGTTAAGGAAAACCAACATTGGCAGCGTTGACTAGAAGAATAGAAAGAATGAAAATTAGGATCCCAGCAGGAATCGAACCCAAGCATTCTGCGTGGCAATCAAGTATTCTACCACTGAGCTACGCCAGGTCGTTTGGAAAAACAGCCCACGCAGGCGTAATATTGGTGCAACGTCAATTGTGGTTGTGGTGATTGCTATCTAATTTTACAAGAAAGCAATAAACACTACATGATACTCCTACGATGTGTACTCCTACGATACAGGCGTCATATCGGATTAACGTCTGTAGTTCCAGTGTTGGCTGCGCTTTTATAGTCTAATAAACATTACGTTTGCATTCCTATGATTCAGCAAGCTATATTGAAGCATTGCTCGATCCCGGAGGAATACATGAAGGAAAGTTACATATGATATCTACATCACCACACCGTAAAGCGCACTTCGTCCAGGAGAACGACGCAGTGTCCTCTTCATTTCTTACGAGGCTGGGCGATGGCCTCATGCTGACCGAGGATGATGCCAGATTGATTGACAGCCGCTTTGTAGACTAGGCACATACGCCCAGGTAGTCTACGAATACGACAAGCACATTCCAGTGATGTTGTTCTACGTAGCACACTCCAGGCCTACCAGCCTCGACGGCCTATACCTCACCAACGCGAAGGGCGGCTTCCGACATGTCGCCGACTCTATCGACCGACAATTTGTCGACGAAATGACCAAGGCATCCGCGAATTCCAACAGCTCTACTGTACCACATACTTCACTACACATGGACCCCTCGTCACCACGATCACGACCGGATCCTATAACAAGTGATGACCAGTTGCTGGTGCTTTCTGATCACGGTGGTGATGCCCTTGTTCAAGAACTGTCAAGAACTTCTTCCACACATGCACACGGGTTCGTGAAACGCGCGTGCATTCTCGGGACACGTATAAGCACTACATATCGGCTTACCGCTTCTGGTGTTGGTAATGCCCACGTTGCGCAACAGTTGCGCCACAGTCACCTTTCCGCCGCTTGCTTCGCATAATATCGACTCCCACGGTACGTGGGATCTGCCCAATTTTTTTACCTTTGAATGCTCCGTCGGGCTGAAATAATCCCTTGGGATAACACGTATGTCTTCCGCGTGTCTTCATCGATTGGAAATCCAAATAAGTGTACCTTGGGCCTCGAGTCGTAGTTGTCACAACAATGTGGAACACAACACTTCCCTGGCATCGCAGCCTAGTCACTCAACGACCAACACGCGCACGAACACAAGCAGCACACATCACAGCTTCGAAGGCAGCGACGGCACTCAGAGCAACGCAGCATTAGCGTTTCTCGCACTGCGTTCAACTTAACTCGGCATCGGTTGGCAGCCAGCGCGTGAGAGATTCGATACACGCCCAGCTTCGAAAACGTAATGCTGAAGTGACCAAAACGCCGATGCGAACGCGCCGCCGAACGCGGGCGTAGGTGATGATCCGCCACCAAGCACAGCGCACAACGCAACCAGCGTAGCAGCCCTGTAGTGATGCATGGGTGCTAGCGTGCGCCGAGCAAGAGCGGCCCACTGAAAAAAGTCAGCCCACTAGGATTCTACACGGCCGCCGTAGTTTACCAGCACCAACGCGTTAATGGTCTCTCCTATCGGGCTAACTCCGCGCGGGCAGAGGAGGTAGCAATAGCGCTTGCCGCCTCGGACACGAACTCGAGAGTGATCATCACAGATTCGCGCAGAGCCTTTGAAAACTACCTGGCGGGCGAGGTCTCACCTTTAGCCTACGAAATTCTAAAGCGAGCCGCGAGGGATTCGGACCCCTCACCTAAACGCATCATTTGGACTCCGGGCCACCAGGGCCTTCGAGGTAACGAGGCTGCGGACGCGGCCGCCCGCGCGCTTATCCCCCGGGCACCTCACCCAGGCTTTTCCGGCTCAGAGATGCAACCGCTTCTGCGATTCAAAGAAATTCTGGCTCACTATTGCGAACGCCATCGGCTTTTCCCGGTCCCTGCTAAGGGCCTGAGTAAAGCCGACGAACGAACCTTAAGGCGCCTGCAGACCAACACCTTGTTGTGTCCTGCAATAGTAAAATATTTTGACCCGAAAGTTGATGGGCGGTGCCCTCACTGTGGGGAAGCCTCCGATAACTTTCACATGGTTTGGGCATGTCAGTTGAATCCTTCCATTCCCCCTAACCCTTCCCCTACTAGAGAGGCATGGGAGGCAGCCCTACTCAATTGCTCAGGCCTGGAGTCTCAACGGGCTCTAGTCCAACGGGCGCGGGTAGCGGCGTTGTCCAGCGGAGTCCCGGAATAAGGACTCCCCCTATGTAAAGGGTCCTTTTGGGCCTGCAAACTCTCATTTTATTGAATAAAAGCTTTTCACACACACACACACACACACTCACGACGCGTGACAAATGGAGTTTAGCTTCCCGGCCTTCGTGAAGTTTGTCTAGGTGG
Source organism: Rhipicephalus sanguineus (assembly GCF_013339695.2). NCBI lineage: Eukaryota > Metazoa > Arthropoda > Arachnida > Ixodida > Ixodidae > Rhipicephalus > Rhipicephalus sanguineus. The sequence continues at coordinate 112,946,510 of NC_051186.1, read as the reverse complement.
CGTTGGTTAAACGGGGTTCGTAGGGGCGCGTGTGAAAGGGCACCCACAAAAAAACTGCAGTTCTCACATGCCTACGAGACTAAAATGATGCTATTTCCTTTTATTATAAAAATAAAGGTCAAGTAAAATAAGTGAACCTAAGTATCACGATAAAGGCGACTTGTTGCGATGTCAATGCCATACAATTTCACAAAAGAGACCGCGATTTTCTATTACTAGAAGTTATATTCGTAAACTTAATGTGAAGGCAACTGTAGCCACTACTAAGGTCTTGTAGATGAACAAAGGCAGAGTCAAAAGGAGCCCTCTGCGTCTTTTTAGCATTAGCCTTGAGATATGTGTAGCGACGCATAGCTGAGACGTCGTCATAGGGACAGCTCAATGCGTCTGTCCCAAAGCCGAGCACTACTGATCAAAACTATTTACACTCTTACCTAAACGTGACGCGATATGATACATTACGGAACGAAAGAAGGCCACGCGTGCCGATACCAGCGAATCTCTTTCAGTGTCAACGAATGTGAGGTTGCTGCGCTAGTGCTCTTACCGTAATATATAACCTTGCACTAAATATTTGCAGAGTCGACAGTAGGGCCAAAGCATAATGTGCGTAGGTGACGGCGAACTGGCCGGCGCCCAGACATGCAGACGGAAACGGAGGCTTACGTGAGCAGTTAACTTAAAGGGAGTTTATTGGGCGAATTTGTGCCTGAAGTAATTGAACTTGTACGAAATTGAAGGAACGACTCGAGGGCGGTAGACAACCGAACGGCGGGCGTCAGACTAACCTCGAACGCAAGTGGTGGTCCAGTCGCCGGGCATTAAGACACGCGCTGGCGTCTGGAACGTTAGTGTGGCGAATAAGTTGCTACTGCGGAAGCAGGCTGGCGTCCGAAGACGCTGCGCGCGTCGTTGCGCATAGAGAAGTGAGAAGTGCGGGCGGCAGAACAGAAAGAAGAGCACGTGGCAATATAAACTAGCAGAAAGTGCACAACCAACGCCTCCTCTATTTGGAGGCGCTGGTAAAACCAACCACAGGGACGCGATCAACTCATCCTTGCGCCTCAGATCGCTAACCAAAACACTAGTTTCCAATGCCTCAGATTTTGGAGTGAGCATGTTCCGCATGACTCTGTTGTTTTTACCATGTAAAGGAGCGAGAACGTCGATAAACTTGGACTTCGCAAGGTTCGTTTGCCGTCCTGCAGTAGGACGAGCGATGACGCATGTGTCTCTAGTATATGGAACTTTATCTCATTTACTTCGCTTGCTAAACGACGCTCGCTTTATAAATGAAAGCGTATAGTATCTATATCTTGCCGGCGATTAAATACCAACGGAGCACAGCGTTTGATGGGTGTTTTTTGCTATATTGAACAAATAGTGAGTCAGCGCGGCCGTCACTCGCGGCGCTTTCACATTTATCAATGCGTGGAACAATAGCATGAGTGTTCCATAAAGTAGCTTCTTCCAGTGGCGCGAGCAGCGAGTGACACCCTTGATTCTCTTTCGAGCACTTCCGGTCGAGCACTTACTTCCGGTTTTCCGAACATTCAGCAAAATCTTTTAAAAAAATAGAACTGGTACAAAATCAAATGAATCTGGTTCATGTTACGAGATACATTGGATACAACAGTATTGAAAGTTGGGCTAGTTGGTACGGCAGCATGTTGGTGTACAGCGCGAGGAACGACGAAGACCGAAAGAACAGAAGGGACACGGACGAGCGCTGACTCGCAACTGAAAAGATTTATTGAAAACCACATGTACGTAAAAGCAGAAAACATGCGCTTGTCCGTGTGTCTCCTTTCTTCGTCCCCGTTTGTTCTCGCGCAAGTACTACAATGAATTCGTTCCAACTAGGCCGGCTAGCAGTTTTGCTTCAGTTCGCCTCTATCACTTCTCTAGTGGTCTGGGAACTATGCTTTGACAATATCTTTGCATCGGCAAAGACAGGTGTGCAGCCACACATCAACCGGATGGGTGACGCATGCGTAAGTGAGGCATCGTTGTCTCTTACGGACAAGGAGCTCGCATATCTTCTCAGCACGTGTGCCGTTAGGTGATTCGCTGTTACTCTTTCCATCGGTTTTTTCACGCTTCTGCGCAGTGTTGTATGTTTTCCGCTTTTTCGTACATGTGGTTTTCAATAAATCTTTTCAGTTGCGAGTCAGCGCTCGTCCGTGTCCCTTCTGTTCTTTCGGTCTTCGTCGTTCCTCGCGCTGTACACCAACATACATTGGATACATACGATATCGCAGCAGAAATTAAAATACAGGTCAATAACTGCCAGCATAATTACGGAAAATAATTGAATGATTTCGTTGAAATAGCGGACGGCTTCCTTGTGAGCAGCTAGGATCGTCGCGGCACCCGGCGGGGCAGACCTGAACCACGCGCTTCTTAATACCTGGCATCTGAGATCCGCTTCGCCAGCGTGACGAGACACAATGTAATGCACAAGGCCATACGAACTTCGAAGTGCGAGTGCCACTACTGTCCAGTCAGCTAGGTGGACAATTAGTGTCGCCTTCAAGTTTTTGGGGCGAATGCCTTACATGCCTCATCAAACGCGAAAACTGACCGGCGTCCCCCGTGACTATACGCGAAATCATCACGTGATGATGTCACTATCTAACGTCATCATGACGTCACAGATTGCCAAAATATGATGTTATTATGACGTCGCGTGAAGTAGCGTCACACGACATCGGAGCTTGGTCAAAGGTGGGCCGATAACGGAGGCAGTGCAAAACCGCGTGAGGTGCCTCCGATCTTGGAGGCAGTGCAAAACCACGTTAGTTGCAGAAAATTGTCCGAGGGTGGCGGGGACAGGATCAATACACCGACCGAGAAGAAAAAGACGGCTTTTGTTTTAAAGTCGTCTTAGCTGAGTGCACAAACGACCCTGTGAGTTTCTATCCCCTTTAGTCAGTTCTTCAGCGACGGCTAAAGTAGCTAGAGCCGTCGCAGCGTCTTTGAGAGCCTTTGGCCTAACCACGTTTGTATCACCTGGGAGGACACTTCGACACCTGGCGCGCCAAGAGACATCCTCGAATTTCAAAGACTAGGTAGGCGAACTAAAGCTCCACCTCATCCTAACCTAAACAGGAGACAAGCACGGGACTGGCGTCGCCTCCAAACAAACACTTTTCCACATTTACACAGGTTACACAGAATGTACCCTCACAGATACAGCAACAAATGTCCGTGGTGCGAAGCAACACCGACATTGGAACACATTACATATTAGTGCACACAACGTCCGGAGGCTGCCATCTCGCCTCTGTTGAACAACCATTCCCTGAATTGGTCGTGGGAGGCGCGGCTCGCGGAACTGGAAATGGGAAGCCAACTGCCGACCCTTGACCAGGCCCGGCGAGCCGCTGTAGCCAGTGGGGCCTTCGAAGAGAGGCACCAGCAGCCCTATCCATTCCAAGCCCTGATTTGAATAAATAAATGTTTCTTCTCTCTCTCTCTCTCTCTCTCTCCCTCTCTTTGTTTGTAGCGTCCAAGATCGTGAGATTTGTGCCCTTTAATTCCATTTATACAGTCGAAAGCCATTTATGCATGTACACGTGGTTCATAAGCCAATCACACATTGCTTTACGCTGACGGCTGTTTCGTATGGCTGATTTTCTCTGTTCTGTAGCTTAAAGAAGCACGAATCAGAACGTGGTGGTTTTTTTAGTGCGAAAGCGTTTAGTATCCACCTATCAATATTTATCTGGTGTCAGGAAAAAAGAATGCGAGACTTCAGCTGGGCAGTGGGGGCATTGGCCACGGCCTTAAGGTTTCTTAATATGAAAATCTTTGGCTATGGCGAGGTGTTCGTCGGCTACACGGCGCTTCTACGCGTTCCACAACACTTTTTTCTCTTCGAAAACACTTTTTCCTACGCGCTTGTTACCGCCCCAGTCCTTTCTTCATTGGTACCGAGAGTGGTGACTCTATACCTGGCCCAAACGAGCTATTATCAGCTTGATTTCTCTCAAGGGCTTCGAAATCTAATATAGTCTCGCCTCTGTGGGTTGAATGCAAGCCTGGGAGTAAATACGTGTCCTCTTCTCTTTGACGTAACTTCCTACGCCTTTGGTTTGGCACCACACACGTTACAGCGTGATTACAGACGCGCTCGCGCACTCACATCCCTATCGCATCCGTGTTCTTCATTCATGCATGTTGGGAAACTTCGTTCCGAATCCTGGGAATGTCAATGAACAAATCTGCGGAGGTAAGCGAACCGACGCGCCACCTGGGAGAGACGACAAAAAACACACCACTTTCCTGCCGTCATCACTGTCACTGCGCGAGTTTACGCGGCGAGAATCAGCAAAAGTCCTTGCAGAAAAGGTCCAAGGGTTCTGTAGTACCAACGTCATCTGCAGAAAGGGTAAACCCTAAACTCAAACATTTTGCGTGCTTCGTCACTGCGGGGTTGCGTGCAGCTCCATTCGACACACGCAAAACACACGAAAGTGCCATTTATTAGTTCGTTTCTCTGCAGACAGGTGCCGAGATAATCAGCACACTTCACCATTCTTACCAATGCCATTTCCGGTTTCTGATACATGGAGCCCACGGAGAGTTCCGCAACACGGCCGATTGAAGAACTCGGCTGTCACCTTCTAATCGAAGGAACGGTTTTGGAAACACTGCTAGACCCAGCTGTAACTCGTGCCACTGTGAATTCAACGACCATAATTGGGAAACATTGAAGAACTAGTCAGTTGTCATCGTGTGTAACGGGGTGAAGCTTTATTGCGCTACTCAGGTGCAAAAATGCCTAAACACACGGTATTTGCGCAAAATGAATGTATATGCCTCTTGTACATAGGTGCGTGTACATAGCTGTGCGTGCGCGCGTGGGCGAGCGTGTGTGTGTATACGTGTGTTTGTGTATGCGTGTGTACGTGTGTGTGTGCATGTGTGTGTGTGTGAGTGTGTGTGTGTGCGTGTGTGCATGCGTGTGTGTACGTGTGTGCGTGTTTGTGTATGCGTGTCTACCTCTGTGTATGCGCGTGTACGTGTGTGTGTGTATGCGCGTGCGCGTGTGTGTGCCTGTGTGTGTATGCGTGTGTACGTGTGTGTGTATGTGTTTGTGTATGCGTACGTACGTGTATGTGTCTTTGTTTGTTAGTTTGTTAGTGTTAGTGTTAGCGTATGTGTGTGTACATGCGTGTGTACGTGTATGTGTGTGTGTGTGTGTGTGTCACGTCGCGTTAATTAACTCCCGCTTCGGCTGCCTTCTCCCCCCCCCCCTCCCCTAAGTCGCATACTTTCCCGGGAGGCGGCAGCGTCACGCAGCGAAACTCGCTTCTGGTTTTGCCATCACTGTCTCAACTCAGTTTTGCGGATGCCCTGTTAACATAATATGATGCATTAGAGAACGAAATAGTTTTCGCTTCTTTGTCCACGGTGTCTCAATAATTTTTTATCAGCTTTCGGTGAAAACTGTTAGTTAACATCACGATTTTGTATGTTACAGCTAAAACTCGATCGATCGAACCATAGGCGGAGAGTTTTCATTTTACTGGAGGGGGCGGGGGCCCGACTTGCTCTTCCACGTTTCTCTCTCACTCTCCCTATATATATATATATATATATATATATATATATATATATATATATATATATATAGGGAGAGAGAGAGAGAGAGGAGACCAACTTCCAAATTAAAGAATTTAATGTAACTTTAGTCTCTTAGGTGCCCGCGCTATCATAACGAAGATCTGTAAGTGGAAGACCCTAGATTTATTTTTCAATTTACACAAAGGCATCGCTCCACCTCGTAACTCTTGCCTCGAAGCGAAAAAAGTCGCGTAGGCGACCTTTTTCGTTCACTCGTTGATTGCGTCGCGTAAAATCGATTCACGCAATGCGTGGGGTTAGGCTTTACTTTGTTAAAACCTGCGCCACACAGGAGAGTAGGCTAACGCTATCACGGGAAGCTTTAGTTATATGCCAGTGAGTTCAATTCAAGATGGCCGAAGGTAATTCTGAGATAGTAGCAAATACCATTTGCTACTACTACACCTTGTGCGAAGCTGCGGTTATGAATCTGGACGAGTAATGAAGTTGCTCATTGGTGGCCGAACTTTTAGTAAAACCCTTTACTGATAAATCAAAACAGCGTACAATCTTTTCTCGGCACTTTTATAAGCAGGCATGTCGAAGGGTACCAATATGTAGGCAACCAAGAAATTACACGTTTTTTTTATTGGCGAGTAAGTTTGTGCGAAAGCGTTCACTGACTGACTGTGTCGGGATTGCTTTGTATTCTCAGTATCATTTTTGTGTTCTCAAAACCATTCACTACGGGGTTCACGACAATTAGAACGCAGCTCTTAGGCGTCCGTTCCTGCGTTGAGCGGCATCGCCGTTGGCGTCGGCGGCGTAACCGATAGACCGAACGAGGACGAAAGAGAGCGAACGCGGAGTCTGTCGATATCACGAGATACTGGCCTCTAACCTCGCTTTCTTCCTGTGTCGCTCGTGCGCATGCAGGGCTGGCACGTGCACTGCGGCTGGCTTCGCTTGTCGTAGCGGGGCTGTGGGCGTTTCACTTGGTTCGCGACAGCTGCAATGCACAGAGTATATAGTGTGCGTAGCACTCGAGCGCTGACAGTTTCTGTGGCAATATGTAACGAATGTTACATTGCTCCAACTGCGGATAGTCAAAACTTCAAACAAAGCTGGCGTTGCCCGAACACGAGGCTGCGCTCAGCGAATTAGGCAGTATCGTAATCGCCGGTGAATTTTTTAATTTGTCGTTGCTTAAGTCGTCGCTTCAGTTGTTCATCAGCACAACATATTCTGCCCGTAAAAATCCGTTTGAGGGGCACTTTTCCATTGAATGTTTGACTTGTCACTGATCCATGTGCCGAACTTTCAATGGCTGAAATGAAAAACAAGAGGGCATAAACAGCCCCCTGTGAGATAGCTGCCAGACAGGACGACCCGGGGACCTAAGCCAAGCTCTTAAAAAATACCCTGGGCCGGCGCCAGGGGGGGCTCAGCCCCCCCCCCCACCCATGAGACAGTCCGGGGGGGGCCCAAGCCCCCCAGCCCCCCCGTACTCTCCGCCTATGGATCGAACCCTCAGGTTTTGAAGCTCCCGATCTATGTAAGAAAATTTCATTTCCTCTTGCATGTACACATAGGGTTCAATGTTGTATCAAACCAAATTAATGAAAACTAACGGGGCACCAAACCCTATTTATGGAGTTTATTTCCGAAATAAATTATTAAAAAGAATAGTGGTAATATCTCTAATTTTCACACAGACGGGTTTTTCCAGCAAAAGCTGTTAAGAGATCACAACAACAGCCGTATTTGGTGCCGTAGTTATCGACCGCCTGTGTCCGTAAAAAGTGTCACTCAGAATGAGAAAAACAAATATCAAAGAGCGGATGGGATTTGAGCCCGGGCCTTCTGCGTGCCAGTCGAGTATTCCACCGCAGAGCCACGTCGGTGCTCTGAACTCCGTTGCAAAAAGACCCTATACATGCGTCATGGCAGGCGAAGAATCGCGTTAACATATGTAATATAGCGTCTCAGAGAAGTGAAGTAGCAGCCAGGCTTTACACACTGCTAATTGCGCACCGAGCGTGTGGTTTAAAGCATCCCGCCAGCTACAAAGTCGTCAACTATAATTCTCCATCGTCATCAGCCTCAGCATCAACAATGTGCACGTAATGCCTTACAGATGTGTAGCGGGTGCCTCTCTTCTCCCCATAGTGAGGAATAATGGCATAGTGTGTGCTCCCCTGATTGAGAAAAATTATGATTTATGCCGTAGTGGATACCTTGCAAGTGCAGATGCGTTAGTTGTCCCAAAGGAGACTGCAACGGGCTCTAGAGAGACCGCTCTTCCAGCTTTCGCTGTGAGAGTGCTGCGTGTTCTGCGCAGGCCTGGCGTTTCTTTAATTTGAGCATGCGCTCTAAAGCTACCCACTCAGAACGTCTAGCGACCCTTGTCACAACCCTAGTTTTATTTTGACGAGGCTACACGCTGCGGCCAAGCACGGAACTATGGGCTCAATAGTTGGCTCTAGAGGCTGCTACGGTTTATTGTCCCTGTAAATGCCCCTGCAGAGACTCCAGTAGGGTGGTTGCTTTCCCTATTTCAGGACAAAGCCGCCGTCTTTTCCTTCCTAGTCGATTGTACTCATGCCGCCTCTCCCTTGAATCATTCTGCACTTCGCGTGGTGCTGCGATGCCTGCAGGATCAGCCAAATTTGACCAAGCGAAAATGTCATTTCATTACGCCGTCATGTGTAACGATTACTTCTGAAATACCGGGAATCTGTGACGTCACAATCAAGTTACATTTCACATGAGTCACGTCGAAATGTCGCGCGAGGTCATCCAATTTTTTGTATCACTCGTGGTCGCCGATGATCGCTCTTCCTGTTTGATGAAGAACGCGCGCAAAAATGAAATACACACGTGTTACCGTGTGTACGATTTCGTTACGTGCCTTTTTACAGCGAAACTGTATATGTTTAGCGCATTCCGTTTGTTGCGTATGTGCGGCAGCACTTGGGTAAACCGCAATACTCACCACAGTTCCACTAAAAATGTCATCAGGCGTCAAACACCAACGTTTGTGCCACGCGCATAGAAAAAAAAAATCACACCATCTCCCACTAAAGGGGATCATAAGGCGTTTCAAAGCAGTGTTTCGGCATCTAGAGCCCGCGTTTCAGAGGGGGATGGAGAGGGGGAGGAGAAGAGGGAGGGGAAAGGGGAGGGGGAGAGGGAAGAGGAGGAGGGGAGGTGGGAAGTGGAGAGGGGAGGGGAGAGGGGGAGTGGAGAGGGTTTGCGCATGCGCAGTAAGGGCGGTCAGGCCGCAGACCATCACCACCGCACTGAGCTCCGCTAGAAGATGCTTCACATCTAAAAAAGAAAAGAAAAACTCACACGGTCCTTTATGCATTCAAACTCGAAGGCGAAAGGCATCTTCTTCGTCTCATTTTTCTCATTAGTCAATTAACTCGTCCTTTCCAGGCCCCCTGTGAAAGCTTTCTGTACCTTACGTGGTTTTGCACTGCCTTCATGATCGTAAGCATTGCACGCCTTCTTCACCTCACCTGGTTTTGCATTGCCGCCGTGATCGGCCCACCTTTGTCGAAACTATGATGTCATTTGATGACATCATCATGTGACGTCGCCTTATGTGACGTCACGATGACTTCACAAGTTTTGGCGATCTATGACGTCATGCTGACGTCATCACGTGATGATGATATTTTGCAACACTCATGTTCACACCGACGCCCCCCATGGTCAATTTTCGCGTTTGATGAGGCATATGCGGCTTTCGCCTCAAAACACGACGACGCATGTCGTGGCAAAAAGACGCATGCTGCTAAACTGAAAATCTTCAAAGCGCGATCGGCTATGGTTCCCAGTTCTGTGTCACCTCTGTGCTGTGTGCGAAACAGCTTTCTTGGTCATCCACCTTCATAGAGCGGAATGGTTCCTCAATATTTTTCGTCCATGTGTCGTGTTCGCGCTTTAACTAAGGTATTGCACACGACATATCATCAGACCCACGGCGCTGCTCCCTAAGGTTAAGCGCTGTAGCATTGTCTCACTTTACGGACCGGTCCACTGTTAAATGTAACATTAGCTTACGGGGCGTGTCCGGACTTCCCTTTCATGCAAAAGCATGGCGGCTTAGATTTGCATAAGACTACGGGTTGCTGACAATTTTGTCTCCTTTGGAAGGACTAGTGCAAAAAATGTCTTTAAAGATGCTTGCAGGTAGTGGAGCAGCGATACGAAATGTGCCCATTCGAATGTACACTTTAACAGTGCTCCGTAGTGTTCGTGCTAGATCGAAAATAAAAGGCAGCTCTTTCCAACCAATCTACTAAAATTGAGTTCAATAGTTTTGTGATATTGGCCCAACAAACACGGCAGGACTTTCTAGTCTTATCCAAAAACCAGTGAAAGAAAGACGGATTTTGAGGCTGACAAAGGCCGTCGAACCTTCGTGCGACTGCATAGCCTATACTGTCCCCGTTCTAGCTCAATCATAGAGAAAGAAAGAAGGGAGAACACTCCGCGAAATCTGGCCTCGGGAAGTACGTCAGGACTACGTAACGAACTAGTGCTCTCACCAAACGCCAGAGGACGCAAGCGCGAAAAAAGAAAAGGTGGTCATCAATCCAACAGAATTGTTTTTACAAAATAATAATTATGCGCCCAAAGTTGACAGGTTCTTTATACATAAAAACAATTTACTCAGCACACCTTACTTGGTTTTTATTCAGCCGTACTGTCATAAACACCATCTCAAAGCGACAAACCCATGCATGACAGCGGGAAGGTTTCGTCCACGTCGGCTGCGTCGGTGTTTTCGTGTGTGAGACAACAGGTGAGGCACGTTTGCAAGCAATGCTTGTAGAATGACGTTGTTGTTGGGCTAGTTGGGTCATTTATTCAGAAAGTGGTGACAACTGTGCAAATAAGACACCATGTAACATAGAAACCCGCACACACACACACACACACGTTGCTCTTCGTGTATGTGCGTGTTTCTGTTTCTTGCCTGGTGTCTTATTCGCGCAGTTTTAACCTTTTTCTGAAGGTTGTAAGGACGGCGAGGTTCGCCAAAAATCAGTTTGCGGCTCTATGCGACAGCTAGACGTGAACATTGTGCAACGTTTGCGTCAAGCCGAGGCGACGCGTGCTGCGTCTGCCACCGATGCGAGCGTCTGTGCGCTGAGCTCGGTGCGAAATATTGAGGAGCGTTCGCTGGTCCTCGCATGCTTCACGGTGCGTTTCCCGAAGCCTCGGACCACGAATAAATCCTGGCTTTTCTGGTATATTGTGTCGTATGGTTTCTGTACGCTCTTTTTTTTTCAGTGCATTATTTCGGTGAAACGCAGTCGCGACTCGCGACTTCATTGTTATGTGTATTTCACTTCTTCCTTCTTCAACTTTGTGCGCTGTGTTTTTGCCAGAGATCCTTACGGCCCAGTGTGTCATACTTCATCAGCTTCTGCCAACTCTAGCGATGTGTGCGTTGTCTGTGTTCTCTCTGTATTTGTTACAATTTATTTGTAAGCCGAGAGGCATTTGTTGTCTACCTTGCATTTCTGTGCGGTGCTGTTCTCATTGTGTGCTTTTATATGCTCAGCCTCTACCTTGCCTTGTAATAAAAACATTGTGGATACTCTGTGTCTTTGACTGATATGTAGATTGAGCGCTTGTTCTAATAGAAAACACGAGCGCGATAAATGAAGCCGTAGTGAATTATGATTTCCTGCATCTCTTTTATTATAACTTAATCAAAAAATATTACGTCACGACATCAATTCGCGCGAATCATTGAACTATACAAAATAGCGAATCGTAAATTGAAAACGACAAACAATAGCTTTGCCATTTGGGCGAAGAAATAAGTAACTTTCGACATAGCGAAACGTGGCTACGCACAGTAATTCAAAATTCGCGCCAGTGAAACCGAAACAGGAAGCGCAGGCCACTTGCTCTCACCAACCACCAGGTGTGCTAGGGTCGATTGGGCCGCTGGGGTCTATGGGAGTGTCCACTCTTAACTTCTTTTAAAGACGATAGTCTTTCTTGGGGAACTTAAACGCAGAAATTTTGGTCTGTCTTTCTGGCTGTCTGTCTGTCTTTTTGTTTGTCGGCACGTCCCTCGATTCAGCCACTCGGCCAAAGTTGAACCACTTGCCCAAGGGCCAGCCGTCTTGAACTGGTACGGCTGTTCATACTTGTGAACGTTGTCGATCAAAAAGTAAATATCATGCACATCTGAGGTGCAACATCACTAGGTAAGTATTAGGTGGCGTGTTCCTTTAATAGAAAATGCATACATACGTAATTTTAAGGACCCTAGTTTCTTAAGCTGCGCTGAAAATGCATAAGAATGGAAGCTTGAGCGAGTTCGTATGCGTTCATCTTTGTTGAAACAGCGCTCACTAGACGACGACGAAGTAAAAGAAGGCACAGGACAGGCGCTGCCTGTCCTGTGCCTTCTTTTACTTCGTCGTCGTCTAGTGAGCGCTGTTTCAACAAAGCTGAAAAGGCGACTGCGCTGAAATTTGCCTTCCTCCGTGCCCTTCGCACGAGCTCATTGTTGTGTTTCGGTTTCGGTTCTGTATTGCACTGTACGAATGCCATGGGTTGGTGTTGAAAAACTTTAGTTTTGAGAAGGCCAAGAAGGTGAAAAATAATATTTAAAAAATGAAAAAGCAGCGTTGTGGGCGGCCTTCAGGCTGCCGGTTGTGGGCGCCGCTCTGGCGTTCCTGTTTTACCCAGGCGACGTGTAAATAAAAGAGCGTGTGGAGAGTATTCGTTGAGTGCGGACGTTTCTCTGCTTCAGCGCTTCGCGCCAAACCGCGTTTTCGGGATGGCTGGCGTCCCCGCCGGTCGCGTTGGTGACCGCCGGTCTTCGCCTGCTGCTGCGCCGGGACTACCAGCACGCAACACAGCACTCATGTTTCCCGACGTATTGCCAGATGGCGTCCATATCTCACACAGCGCCTCTTCTATCGTCTTTACACGACATTTGCAGCGAAGCACGCAGATACGCGGCCAATTTTTCTTTCTCTATGGCTCAATTGCGTTGTGACTGCTGCATACAGCGCAGCGGTGGGAGTACGTATTTGTCATCTTTAATAGACATAGCCGAGATGGTCAAGTAAAGTGAGCTTACAAGGAGTAAACCAGGGAGGTTGAAACCTCCTTGGAGTAAACGTACGGACCTCCGCGCCACTTTCGGCTGCGCGTTTCTAAACGGGCAAACATGTAGGTTCAAATAAAGTTCTAAGAAGCGATTTTTTGAGGTTGTATTAAAATAACTAATTCAGCAGCTCTTCACCTGTCAGGGAAATAGGGGCCAGCTAAGCTTGGCCTGCCTGACCTACAGCCTCTAGATGCGAAGCTTCTTATGGCGGAGCTCAAGCGGTGTGCGGCGTGACCACCCTTACTGCACATGCGCAAAGACCTCTCCACACACATCCTATTTACTCCTCCTCTCCACTCCCCCCTCCTAGTTTAGATAAAAGCCTCGCTTTAGGTCGTATACACGATCTCGCTGCGCCGGTGTCATGAGTTCCAACGTCAACGTCGGCGCCAGTTGCAGTAATACCTGAACGCCTGCCGAGATCGCGGAGCAGCGGAAGGCTCGACGCGCCGAAGCGCAACGTAAACGTCGGCAAGCGGACCCCGAGCTCCGGCCTAGGGAAGCCCAGCGCAAACGGCAACGTCGGCAGTAAACACCTACGCATGAAACGTGGGCTCGACATCTGGAAACATAACGGCAGCGTCGGCAAGCATACCACGCCGTACGCAACGCCGACGTCGAAACCAAGCGTCAGCGTAGAGCCAACGCGTCGGCTGCGGACAGACGACGCGAGTCCAACGCCCCTGCAGAAGGCCTCGCTGGACAACTTCAACGCCCGGGCTTCGACGGTGCCGACGCCCGGTAACGTGTGCGACCAACTTTGGTTTGATAACAATCTGACCGATGTCGGTAGCATGCGCAACGAGCGCCAACGGAACGCGATCGCGCAAGTGCTTCGGCTTCGCATCGCCTCATGGTCCCCTTTAGCGGGAGATGATGTTTTTTTCTCTTTCCTTCTTTCTGTTGTTATTTCTTTCGTATTGCGCAATGGTCCCTCCTAACACACGCTTTCATTTGTAACTGCTGAGTTGTTTAAGTCGGAGGTAAGTCCGTAGAGCGTTCGCATAAAACTATCGTTGTCATGAAAGGCATCTACAGTATATGGCTTCTCGCGTCGCTTAGCAACGCGTCCGAGGAAGGATAGCAGGAGGAGTGGAGAAGAGAAGAGGAAGGGAAACATAAATAAATGAAATAAAATTTCCCGGCGAGGCGGGTTTCGAACCCGCGTACCTACGGTCTCAATCTGAGCGTCGTAACCACTCGGATACACAGGCACGCTATCGGAAGAATCATTTGTGGGAGCCAAATGATTGCATTGGTATGGGCGCGAGAACGAGAAAGAGATAGAAAGAAACAGTGAAAGAGAATCAGAGAAAAAGAGAAAACGAAAGAGAAACAAAAGTAAAAACGCAGAGAGGCAAAGCAAGAGGTCAATTAGAACCAACAGACAATGAAGTCAAAGAAAGCATAGGGCACGTTATTTGTAGTAATCATGTTACAAATGAGAAGAAATTAAAGTGTACGAAAAGACAGAAGTTGTATTTTCTTCCACTTTAACACCAAAAGCGGTATAGCTGATAAATGCAATGGCTCAGTGTTAGAAATCCACAGCAGCAGTGTTCTCGCTGGCCTTTATCTCATAATTAGTTAGTTTTAGCTTAAAACTACAATAGCATCGCCTCGATGCTATATTGCGGTCGTTACCGGGAGATTTAATATGGTTTTGTCGAGCGAAAATGGGCCTCCCTCTTTATTTCCTTCCTCTTCGTCTGCGAACAGGTTGTTTCTTCAGATCCAGCAACTGCCATACGCTTTGAAACATTAGAAATGACGCCTCTGACTCACGTTCTCCATCAACATTGTTCTACATTGCGTCAAAGAAATTGCGCGACGAAAACACGGACAGAAGACGAGTACAAACACAGCGCAAACACAGCACTCGTCTTCTGTCCGTGTTTTCGTCGCGCAATTTCTTTGACGTCATGGATCACCAACTAGCCCGAAATGCTGCTCTGCATTGCACTCGCTTTCAAGTTCATCGAGAGTCACCGTAGCATTGAGCTCTTGGAGTCGATGTCTAATATACATAATCTGTACCCACAGTAGACCGCTACAGTTTCACCTACAATAGCGGCGCCAAACTTTCCTGCAAGACAGCATAGCCTGCCTTCCTTGCGCAAGAGTTCTCAGCGAGAAAGAGAGGGCGGAGGCACAATTAAGCAGCAGCCCTTCTACGGACAGTGGAGGGTAGTGAGTGTCATCGCTTGGTCCAGCCGACTCACTGTTCCTCTCCCACCGCTTTCTCCTCTCCTGGGGCCACCAGGCAGGCAGCACCAAAACATAGCTTGACCGCCGACAACCCTCACCCTCGCAGAGAGTGAGAGCCAGTCAGTATAGCTGCTTCGACGGCGGCGACGTCGTCGAGGTGGAACGCGACGACGGAACGCCCGAGGCACAGACACCGACCGCGGAGCGGCATGAGTCGTCTCGAGTGGTGGCGGCAGCTCGCGCGCAGCCGCAGCCAGGAAAGAGACGCGCTCCAGTGGCGACCCGGATCTTGTCCGCAGCGACGACGCGCTCACCGACTATGTAGCTACCGCTTGTTCGCTTCGACCGCGGCAGCATCGACCGACCTCCCCTCATCCCTGGCGAATCCGCCGCTGGGGCCCTACAGCCATCGCAACACACATACACAACGTCCTTGACTCCCCGGAACTGCGGCGCCAAAGACGCCCGCCGCCGCCAGCATCGCGCCTCCTCATCGTCGTTGTCGTAACAGCCCCCCCTAACCCCCCCCCCTTCAGCTGACCCTCACCGGTGTTCCCTTCCTCCGCGTACATGGATGCGCATCTTTCGACAACGAGGGGTCAATAATCGGTTGTTGTAGTAGCCGGCTCGGAGGCAAAGGAGAAGGGAAGCCTACTATACGCAAGCCGGCCATCACTCCTCCTTCTCCGCTAAACTGATGTTCTCACCGCGTACACTAACGCACAGACAGGAGCGCACTTTCTCTCACTCTGTTTTCGTCCTCCTCTCATTGTGCCCCCGCTCGCGCTACCTGGCTTTCCCAGCTGTGGTCGTCGCTTCTTCGCCACACCGCCCTTGCACACTCAGCTCCTTTGGGCGTCTAGTTGTCCAGTTCCAGGAGCCACCGATCAGCTGCCGTAGAAGCTTCCTTCCTCTCTGTGGTGGTGGTGGCGGTGGTAAAAGAAGCGGCTACTTCAAGTTGCCCGGTGGCCAACTTCGCTCTCTTTGGCCGGGCCAGTTTCGTACTCTCGTTTTCGCCCCTTCGCACGGCTGTGGCGACGGACAAGAGTTGCCTGCTACGACTAAAGGGCAATTCTTCTTCGGAAAGAGACCGACGCTGTTTCTAGATTGCGTGTTTACATCTTAGAGCGAGGCCGGAGCCGTTCTAGCTGTCGTCGCTGTCTTTCTAGGTTCGGATGTACCCCTGGCTCTTTCCAGCCTGGGAGCCCCATGGGACAGGTCCGTGTAGGTGTCAAAGAGCGCGCGCATTAATGCACGCGTTTCGTAACGCTAGCAGTAATGGGTCTCGGACATGATTTGCTAAGACGATCACGATATAGAACTTCCTGGGTGGCGCGCAAAGGCACTCTCCAACAAACGATTATCTGCGCGATGAGCATCTGTGTGCTGCTACGTTAAGGCAACGTGAAATGTTTCCAGACGCCTTATTTAGCTCAAACACGTAGGATGTAGTAAGGCCGAAGCTATATATGTCTCTTGGTTAAAGAAAATTTCGATATTTCGCGAGACTTGTGATAAAGTGCGAGACCTTGTCGATGGCTCCATCAACACGTATGATAATAACTGGTGGAGTTTTACGACATGATTGTGAGTGACGCAGTAGGGGAGGGCTCCAGAAGTTTCGGCCACCGGGGCATCTTTAACGTGTACCTAAATCTAAGTACACGGGCCTCAAGCACTTTCGACTCCACCAAAAATGCGGCCACCACGGCGGGGATTCGATACCGCGACCTTCGGGAATACGAAGCTGTGTAATAAATGTAGGTCGAAAACCACGTGACACTGCAGTGAACGTATGTGTACCGATGCATGACTACAATGTCACATGACGTCATCAATGATGCCACAACATTTGTGACGTCATGAAATGGCTTCGCATGATGACGTCATCAAACTACAATTTGGTGTGGCCATCGTAGACCTATCCCGGAGGCAGTGCGAAACCGCGTGAGGTGCAGAAAACCTGGAAAACGTCAGATACCGGAGGTAGCGCAAAACCACGTTAGGAGCAGCTAGCACTCGGGGGCGATGGGGATCAGTGTAATCGGGTCAGATCACAAACAAGATTGAGAAAATGAAGGGCGCTTGATTGTGGGCTTGATGTCGATCATTTCTTACATCTCATCATTCACCGAAGTAACTGGTCATTGCACGCTGCCGTGCTTATTTGTTTTCTGTCATTGTTTCACGACTGGCCATCGTTGTTGCCTGTAGCAATAGAAGCGTTGCACTGCTAAGCACGTCGGTGAAGGTCCAATTCCGGGAATGGAGGATGTAAACAGTCAGGAGGGAGCATTGCACAATGCGAAAGAAAGACAAAGAGTAGGTCAGGCATGCACACGTGAAGCTTCGGTTGCCCCCATTTTCCCGATAGGGAAAGGGCTCCTAATAAGTTAAATAATTGCTTGATTTATTTAGAGATCACTACAGGCATTAGTGCTATACTTCTGCACTTCGCTTGCCGGTGGAATCATTTCTGAAGATTCTTTTGACTGGCAAATCTAGCGGCATTCTCACTAAATTATTACAAGTGTGTAATGCTCCAAAGCAGCATGTGCAATTGATAACATCATTCGTTATATATATGCATGTGTATATATATATATATATATATACATATATATATATATATATATATACATATATATATATATATATATATATATATATATATATATATATATATATATATATATATATATATATATATATTGCCACATGAAGACACACTCGCTGAACAAACGAAAACAACTGATAATTTCTAACTGCGGCCCGGGCCACCGGCTGCAACGTTAGTTATTAAATTATAAGTTGTTTTTGTTTGTTAAACGTGTGTATTTTCATTTTCAAATACTTCATCGGGTTCAGCGATACTAGTTCTTCCGACACACACACACACACGCGTGTGCATGTTTGTGTGTGAGAGAGCAATCATATCAGAAGATTAAGAAGACACGACAGCAAAGATTTGTGCACGAACATTCGGCTTGCACATTACCGATAGCATGATTTACACCTAACAGTGTTGTACCGTCACTCGTCGTTGCTCAGGTCAATGGACGGCGCACCAGAACATGGCTGCTACCACTTCACGCAGCCGCCGTTTGCCGCCATGTCCCCAAAGCAACGAGCGTTGCAGGTGGCATCACTGTGATTTACAAACGCCGAAGGGAACTCGTACGGAAAAACTGGCGACAGGAAGTGCGCCCTCTTTACGGAGCTCGATGTCCACGACGGAAGGGAAAGGACAAGGCCCAGAGGAGGAGAGAAAATTAAGCGCTTGTCCAGCAGGTGCCAATTCCAGCACACTCGCACAAGCGCCGTGTGCAGTGCCCTCTGCTGATTACACGTTTTGACACCTCTAATAACCCGCGGCGTTGTAAGTGTGTGTGTCTCTCGTTTCCCTTCGTACAGCCGTGTGTAGACACGAGCGCCCCCTTGCGTGTAATGTGCGCAGTATACGGGT
Organism: Rhipicephalus sanguineus; assembly: GCF_013339695.2. Taxonomy (NCBI): domain Eukaryota; kingdom Metazoa; phylum Arthropoda; class Arachnida; order Ixodida; family Ixodidae; genus Rhipicephalus; species Rhipicephalus sanguineus. The sequence goes on along the minus strand of NC_051186.1, from coordinate 112,928,112 downwards.
GCCCCCTAAATACCTGGGCTTTCGTTTGCGCTTGGCTCATCTGGTCGTGTTGCAGAGCGAGTGATTTGTGTGGGACTTTTGTGGGGCCGACACAGGCGCAGTCAGAGCTGCCTTGTGTCTCTTGTGCAATCGAGCGAGGAAGATGCGGAAAAGAATCGACTGCTGCTGCCTGAAGGAAAAATGTATATATATCGCCGCGAATTTCGCTAATACCGATGGCCGTATCGTGTTAACCTTTTCAGAAGATTCAGGCACAGCCAAAGCAGTGCACGTGAATTATTATATTGCAATAGAACATGAGCAGACGTTCTACGTAAGCCACGAGTTAGAAAACAGTGGCAACCTTTATCTAAAACATTGACTACAGTCACTTTTCTATTTAAACGAGAAAATTCGCAAGAACTAAACACATTTTCAATATTATTTCATGTTTCAACTTATATTTCGTCCTGTATATGCACCTATTATGGCAGTTTGTCAAGTTTTTTTCTTTGCCTTACACGTGTGGGCATCGTGTGAATATCATCATCGGGAGGGTGGCCTTTCGACAGGGAGGGCGCCTGAGGCAGTAGTAGAGATGGTTTCATCGTAGGAAAGACGCTTACTGATGCAACCGATAAGGAAGTACGGCACGGCGTTGTTGCGCGAGGGGGGGGGGGCGTTGAGGGATCAAAAGAATACAGTGGAAAGCAGAGGCGACCTTATCGAGATACGAGCCCCAGGTCGTGTTGCCTCTCTGCCCCTTAGCAAAACCGGCGAGTGCTTCACAGTGCCACACTCCGTTTGTCAACTCTGTACGGCTCACTCCCTCACCAGAAAACGAAGTGCCCTCGCAGGTGCAGTCTTTGGACACCACTTCCGACATGACGCTTAAATTTGAAGAATGACCTCCAGTTAAGGTCAGCCAAACACACGAATGGAAGCTCATCAGAATCCGCCTCTTTCACGAGGCCACGGCGCATTCTCCCTTTCCCTAACGGAAAACTCGCGGAATGCCACTTCATTTTGGAGGCTTTCGTCCTTGGGACATTCATCACTTCGTGACGAAGATATGCAGTACCTTGTGAACTCCCAAATGCTCGCTACATTTGATAAGCTCAAATACTTAGGAATAACCATCACCACGAACCTAAGCTGGAAAACCCATATCGCAAATATCACAAGCGCTGCCGAAAAGAAACTTTGGTTTCTGCGCAGAAAGTTGAAGCTTGAACCTCAATCTATCAAGCTAACCGCGTTTCTAACATATGTTAGGCCAACGCTGGAATATGCAAGCATTATATGGGATCCGTTTCAAATAGGTCTAATAAACGAACTCGAAAAGGTACCAAAAAGGGCTGCAAGTTTTCTTTTGTCTAAACATTCATCGACTGACTAGGTATCAGCGACGTTGGAACTGCTTAAACTACCACCGTTATCACAGTGGCGCCTAGTATCAAGACTAAAATTTCTATTTTTACTTTCCAAGCACCAATTTAACATTGATATTTCACCCTACCTAACGCCTCAGCTAAAGCGAACCCTCAGGAAAAAGCATGACCTGACGTTCGTTGTGCCACAAGTACATATCGACGCATATGCCAACTCCTTCATACCTCGAACTATAAAAGACTGGAACGCCCTGCCATCATCAGTTGTGCAGTGTACCTTAACGGAAACCTTCGAATATTGCATAATAGCAACATTACAAACCTGAGTGCTGATGCTTTTTTTATTCTGCGTAGTATGCATGTTTTTTTTCTCTCTTTTAGGGGCGAAGCTCCTTATGCCGTGGGTCTGTCCATCCTCCGTTTGTTTGTAGCGTTATAGTAGCCACATCTAGCTCGTGAGAAGCGCGCGTTCTGGTGTGCAGTAGAAGAAGAAGACGACGTTGGCGAGTGAGACTCTCGTGCGTGTTCGCCTGTGTGTCATTCTTTCTTCTTTGCTGCGCGCGTTCTCGTATGCAGTAGAAGAAGAAGACGACGTTGACGAGTGACACTCTCGTTTGCCTGTTCGCCTGTGTGGCGTTCTTTCTTCTTTACTGCGTCTCGTGTTTTCAACGACACCCGAAGACAACATTTCAGAAGTAACGCGCCATGAGGCTCCCTCTTGGCACGCTTTCTCTTTAGCTCGGAGTCGCCAGACGGAAGACAAGGCTGCGGAACGGAGGGCACGGAAGGCGGCGGCAGCGCGCGCTCGCAGACAGAATCCTGAGGTGAGAGCCCGCGAGGCCGAAGCTGCACGTCGACGCCGCGAAACAGATTCCGCCGTTCGAGCCCGCGAAGCCGAAGCTGCTCGACAAGCTGCACGGCTGCGGCGCGAAGACCCCGCCGTTCGAGCCCGCGAGGCCGTAGCTGCACGGCTGCGGTGCGAATCGGATCTTCAAAATGTGAAGGACCGTGAAGCGGCGAGAAAGCGCGCGTACCGGTAGGCAGAGCCCGAGGCTGTGCGAGCACGTGAAGTGGCTGCAAAACGCATCAGGCGGGGTCTGCCCGAAGCTGCCGACGCGCGCTTCCAGCGGGACTTCCTTGATAACAGTTTCAGCCATAGTTGCGGTGTGTGCAACAGGTTGTGGTTCTCAAACAATCTAGTCACAATATCTTCCATCAAGAAGGACCACGCTCGCGCCAATGCCATCGCCGTGCTGCAGCGCGAGTTCGCTTCGCCCCACTCATCATCATTCACCACGTGGATATGCTGTGATTTTTTCTTTTTTCCCACTTTCTTGCGACGCAGCATGCATTGGCTGCACCATAAACAACTCATGTTGCTGTTTAAATACCTATTTGTTACTTCTTTTGACCGACGGACTTGCCTTTGTAATATTTGGTTCATATTTTGATAACTACTGTTTAAATTATGAGTATACTTGTATTTTCATGCTTGTTATTGTATTAATGTAATTTGTACTGTAATACCCACTTTGTTGTTGTGAAGCCTTACAACCCATTCTGTAACGGCCGTATCGCCAACAGTATTGCGAATAAAAAAACAGAACCTATTACAGCTTGCGGTTCGAAAAGACCAAGGGCGATATTTGTCCTTCACGAGTATGTTAATAGCAACCAGGCAATCACACATATGCTCAATGGAAGCTCAAACATAAAACATGCATATTATGTGTTGGCATGTAAATTCATACATTAGGCGTCAACAACCGATGCAGGCGGCTACCAGAAGCAGCCTGGCCATGCGACAAGATGTACGCGTCCGCCAGGCACGGACACGAGCGGACAGTTTTTCATCAATTTTGGTATCATAGATAAATATCATTATCATCTCAACACGAGATGCGCTTGAGTGTACCGATTCGATAGATTAAAACGTGTTGATGATAAGCAAGAAGACTTCAAGCAATGGTGTTTTCACTGGTCTCGATCATTCCGGAAATTGGAAATAAGAGGCTCGTAAGCCTTCCGGCGGGTGCGGGGACTGCCGAATTTCTAAATCGCGCTAGATACCCTACCTAGGCGATGAAAGCAGTGGCAAAAAGTGATCCTTTATACCAGTAACCCAGAGCTTCTATCTGCAACTACTGCATGCCAGAAAACTATTCTCCCCAGCTGTGCGAGATGTAAGAAATAGTAAAATATAGCAGGCGTGTTATATTTTAAGAATATAAGTAGGTCGTGGGGCACTCGTGACTCATCAGAGATTCACATGTGAGGCGCTCATGACAAGTATGCCTGGCTGCGCATCAGTTAATAAGGGGAAATCTTTAGATGCCTGATCAAACGCGAAAAGTGACCGTCGGCGTCAACACGAGTCATGCAAAAAAATCATGATCGGATGATGATGTCCACATACGACGTCATCATGACGTCACAGGTGACCAAAATTTGTGACGTGATCATTCAATCACTATGAGGTCATATAACGTGACTCCACACTATCACGTCATTAGATGACGTCGTTGCTCGATGAAAGGTGGGCCAGCGCAAAACCGCGTGAGGTGCAGAAATATTACTATGCCGTCCACCGGGACACGGTACAGGACCACGTTGGGTGCATAAAGGCTTCGGGGGGTGGGAATGGGGGAGGGATCACTACAGCGACGGAGGAGAGAAATAAGAAGATGGGTTTGGCCTTCGAGTCGTATCAGATGAATGCAAAAGTGACGGGGAGACTTTTTTTTGCCAGTTTGCTATAATTGGTAGTGGTACACGAAGCAGGCCGTACCTGTCGATTTATCAGTCTAAAAAAAATTGACCGGACCTTTTCAGAAATAAACAGTGCCGCACTTCACTGGTCGCGTGGTTTGGCAAAACGGTGCCCCGAAGAGATGCCGTCAGCAATAATGTAAAGATGTTGTGCTTATACTGTATTTTGTGGTCTACATTCCGAAGCTGGTATAGTGCGCAGACTGCTGAACCTTTCAGCAAGCGTTTCGCGTGAACTGTGCTGTCACCGGCACGCGGCGGAAGCAAACAACGTTAGAGACGACCCTATTCATTGGCTTAGGTGTCTCGTAGCGGCACTCGGACCTTCGCGTTTGTCCTCTCCGGTGTATTCCTTGGGTTAAAGTCGATGACTTTTTAAGGGCTAGTTTTTCTTTGCTAGACAGAATATTGATGAGAATTAACAGACAATAATGCCAGGGAAAGTATAGCGGGTGTTATTTGTGGCAATTAGGATATAAATGGGAAGAAAGTAAAGCGGACGAAAAAATAATTTGCCGCCGGCAGGGACCGAACCTGCGACCTTCGAATAACGCATCCGATGCTCGGTCCCTGCCGGCGGCAAGTTATCTTTTCGTCCACTTTACTTTCTTCCCGTTTATATCCTAATTACTACAAATAACATCCCCTATACTTTCGTTGGCATTATTGTCTGTTAGTTCTCATTAACATTGTGTCTAGCAAAGAAAAACGAGCTCTGAAAAAGTCATCTTCTTTCTTTCATTCATAGCGAGGCTCTCCTCCTGGCAGACTTGATGCCTTTAGTTAGTATGCGAGGGATTATTGGTCAGCTGCCAGCTCGTAAAAGATCACGTGCTACGTGACGCCAACAGGCAGAAAAAGTGTGTTTCACACTCGCCGCCATGGCTGCGATCGGCGCTGACTAACACTCCTAGGTTTAAATGCACATATATATGCGCCATAAAGTGGGCGGGAGGATGACCGCCACCCTAGCTCACTGGTAGAGCATCGAACGCGTTATTCGAAGGTCGCAGGTTCGGTCCCTGCCGGAGGCAAGTTATATTTTCGTCCACTTTACTTTCTTCACATTTATATTTCAATTATTACAAATAACATCCCCTATACTTTCGTTGGCATTATTGTCTGTTAGTTCTCATTAATATTGGGTTAAAGTTGTATTTCCCAGCCCTTCCGAAACGCAAATCAGAAGCCGTGTAGGCAGAAGCGTGAGGTTGACATTTGCTTGCAACCAGGTGCTGCAACGATCCCAACTACTGGCAAGAAGACCATCTACTCTTTCAAGGAATTAATTCAGCTATTAATAAGTAATTATCCGGACAGTTAGTTGGCCCTCACGTAAATTGATGTTCCGATATCATGTGTATCCAACGTAACTCCTGACTTGAATCATAACCATCAATCTACTACGAATTTGATTTTTTAAACGGAATTTCTTAATATATGGAAAACCGGAAGCGACTGTTCGACCGAAAGGGCTTGTAAGAGAAGCCGGAGAGCCACTCGTTGTTCGTGCCACTAAAGAGAGATGGCTGGCGAAAGGCCTATCTCTAAGGTTACGTTTTCATCATCATTATCATCATCATCATCATCAGCCTGTCTACGACCACTGCAGGGCAAAGGCCTCTCCCATGTTCCGCCAATCAACCCGGTCCTGTGCTTTCTGCTGCCACGTTATACCTACAAACTTCTTAATCTCATCTACCCACCTAATTTTCTGTCTCCCCCTCACGCGTTTGCCATCTCTTGGAATCCAGTCAGTTACCCTTAATCACCACTGGTTACCCTGCCGAGGTGCTACGTGCCCGGCCCATATCCATTTCTTCTTGATTTCAACTATGATATCCTTAAGGCGGCGGTCTCACTCCGGCGGCACGAACACGTCGTTTTCGTCACTTTTCCAACCGACGCGGCGGCTGTTCTCCGTGCTTTATATAGTTGACTTATATATCATTGAAAAGCTTGATCTTTGTACTTTTCAAATATATTTATTAAAAACACGTCAACCATTAGTATTTGGGGATGGATAGCCAAGAATAAGCGCAAGTTACACGGTTTTGGCTGACTGTGCCTCAGCAGTGACCATTTTTTAAAAAATCTGCTACAGTTACAGCACTGTTCTTTGCGCAGCACATTCAAGACATATTTACCTATTTTCTCAACGTAGCAAATTGATGTTGGACTTCTACTTTTTTGTTGCTGAGCTTTTGAAAACAGCCAAATTTAGTAACTTCCGCAGGAGATTGTCCAGTAACTATTCGCTAGAGAAAGTTCATTTTCGGTGCGTATGTAGAGGATAAGATTTTCCGTCTGAATACCCAATTTCATCGATGTGCACGTGCTACTTTTTAAATTATATTCATCTAAAGTGGGCGATATTCTCAATATAGGGACCTACCGTGGCCCATTTTCGTGGAAAGCTACTGAAGTTCCATGGCCGAATTTGCACGTAGAGAAACTATAGTCCCCGATCTATTTCCTGGACCTAGCGTTTTTCAATAAAGCAAGCAGAAATGCGATACGAAGCTCGTAAACTGTCTTAATTTTTCATGCTGAAAACGTCAACAAAAGTGGAGTAATCTTCAAACTGCGCTGAAATCTCCGCATGCATAGCTTAAAATATAATAGTTACGGTCTCCTTATATAATTATACACACTAATCACACACAAATACTGCAGGAACACTGAGAAATCTGCATTATTCCTATCACTACAACGAAAATCTTCCTCTAGCGCCACCTAGACGGACAACACGAAAGCGCTGCATTGGAAAGCTCCCCGTCTCCCCGACTGTGGCGTTCGAAAACATTTTACTTCAGGGGAGAATGTCAACTTCAGACCATGCCCCAGCATCTGCAAGTCTTCTCTTTTTGTCTGCCTTTCAGACGCCTGCGCGGGAGAGCGTGAAAGCAAGTGTGAAGCATGGGCGCCTTGGGGGGTGCAAAGCCGTCTTGCATCGCGGCTGGGGGAGGGGGGGAGAGAGAGAGCTGGCATAGCTTGGGTGGGGGCAAGTGCCGGTGTGGCTGGAGGGGGGCAAATGCCGATTTTGCACAGAGAGTATGGGGTGAGCGTCGTCAAGTGAAAAAAAAAAAAAAAAAAAGCCGTACTCTCGGAACGTCCCCCTCGTGTGCGTGCGTATGTTTGTGGCCCCACTCGGGCGACCACTAAAACCGAGGGGTGTGCAACGGCAGACAAAAGAAAGCAGAAAAACGGGCAGTGCGCGTGCGATGCGAGGGAACTGAGTAGATCTGCGTGGGCGAAGTATGTTTTGAATAGCACCTCAGCTTTCCTTTTCTTTCCTTTTTTTTTAGAAAAAATGTCGTTTTCCAGAGGTGTGGTTTGCTGGGCTTGTTCATATGAATCCACAGCAATAAACATCATAAATACGAGATAAGGCACACATATATAGGAATGACACGACAACTGTTTTGTACTTGCTGCGTGTTCCTTTCTGCCACTGCTAACAAACTAAACACCGCAGAGTTAAACTAACTAAATTAACAATTAAACACAATTAAGATGTATACCTCCGCTTCTAAAAAATGTAGGCCACTCGAATTTCTTTGGTACCGGCTTCCTTTCCTTTATGCGTCGCAGCATTTTCCCCGGGCAAAAGTGCGTGAGCGCGAAAGTAACCCATCCCGTTCAACTGGGCTTGCTGTGCTCTGTACTTGCTAGATTAGGCTACAAGCGGAAACTTGGCAGGATACGCTCGCTCCGATTCGCCGTCTATCATATACTTTGGCAAGTTATGCATCGGACTGTTTCGCTTCAGGACGTGGGTTCGATTTCCGCCTACGACAGGCGCATTTCCATGGCAACGAAATCCAGGAACACCCGCGTATATATTTCCGTGCACTCTAAGTGTTCAGGAGTGCCCCATAGCGGCGTTCCTCATAATTACATAAGGCTAGCTCCAAGGGGACGCGGGCGTTTGCGAACTCTTCACTCTGAGTCGGAACACCGTGCAACAAGGCGCTCGCGTGGTTACCCTGCCTCCGCCCCCGCTTCTATCACGCGCACCTTTAGACAGCCTGCGGTTACAGCCTAGGAACTGCGAGCTCACTGTGCGTATTTCTCTGATTCATTGCTCTTGCTTTGAATGATTGTACTTTGGGGTGTGGAACGCGGTTTCTGTCAGCCCAGTATCGCAAACTTCACACCTAAATTTGTATACCTGTTTGCTCGAATCACAAATAAAGTTTATATAAAAAGCCTTAGTGGTAAGCTTCGGCCGTATTTGCGGTCACCCTGTGGCATGTGCGGGCACATATTCATTGGGATTTTCCGAATGGTCTACTCTACATCTCTTCTGGCACTTGGATTTGTATGTTTCGGCCCGAAATAGGCCTCCTAAGTTTTTTTATTTCTTCAGTAAACCTCCTCAGGCAAGGTTTTACAAACGGCAGGTGGCATACATGCGTGATACGCTTGGGGTCCCGGTTCGTTCGCTGCTGTATATCCTTGTGCGCAGACCATATCGGTGACTACGCAGCAATTCTTGCGGTAGCGGGAATTTGCGTCCAATGCTGATGTGGTGAGCTGGAAACCCGAAGTATGACATCGTTCCACGCAACACAGCTTTGCCGTCGGAAGACAGTGACATCCGATTGATAGCCTCCGGCCGGGAATCTTAGGCGCGTGCCTGTAGGCTTGTGTTGCTGCACTGGCGGCTGAAATCAACAGCTATTCCTCGATATCTGCGCAGTGCATGCTGTTGTGCTCGTGACACGCGATCGAACACCTCCTCTCTGTTTTCTTTGCTCAGCTCGTGCTTTATCAGCCGCCGCTTTCGCCTGAAGGAGAAACGTTAGGAGCTAACAACTCAACGTCTTTGGAAAGTCTGCCGTGCTGAGAACTTGCGATGTCTGAGGATAGCGGGTCGTAAACTCGTAGCGTGAGTCGTAAGGCTGACGAGCCAACGTAGCCGAACTGGGACTTGCGCCTGGTAGCCAGACAAGAAGAGAAGCGTTTTTGAAAACGATAAGTTTATAAAAAGTATAGTTGGTATCGTTGTGCATAAAACACGTTTACATGAAAGCGACAGATGCGCATCGCACTTGCGTGTGTTTTCTCATTCGTGATCAATTCATGCCTCTATGTATGTTGCTTTGTGTACCTACCACGGTAATTACATGAAGTAATTAGCGGCCATTCGTTAATGTACGAGGACAATGCCACTTCGTTTTTTTAGTCCTTTAGGTACTTTTGTAATAGAATCACCTTTATATGGCAATGCACACGCACATATAAACAAAATAGGCGTAAGCCTCTAATTGAGTTGTTAGCGCGGTTACTAACAACTTAGTAATGGACTAGCCATTCGAGCTAGTACTATTCACTCACTAACTAGGTAGCAAGTTACACTAGCCTGCATTTTACTACCTTCACTTACTAAGAGGCTAGTGTATTTTGTGACAAGTAAACGGTTAGCATTTAGTCAGTGAATATGCCGACCTTTTTTTTTCCAAGAGTTGTCGCAATCGGCGAGCCACCCTTTGCCTCGGGCGCCGGGACGGAATAAAGGCAGCCGCCTCACTTTGCGGCGATAAGGAAGACGCCGGCTGTTTCTCATGCACCAGGAGGTGCATGGTTGCAATTGCTCGAAACAACACCATTGTCGCTGGTGCCGAAGCGGTAATGCGACACATGGCGCCTTTGTGCCCCAGGAAAGGCCGTGACGCCGAGTTTCCGCCGAAGACGGACCTGCGCCAGCTTGCTGTCAGCGCTGCTTGCTCTCAATTACTGACAATTTGGGTGAAACGACCACTCATCATGTTATTGTAACGAACTTTATTGAAAATCAAAATCCTATTGAAATAGCTACGCGAATAGAGAAGTCGTTCCCCCGACAAGAGAATAACGCACCAGGACCATTCATGCCACGCATATATGTCGCTCAAGACGTAATTGCTTCAGCTCTGTCATAGAAATGGTTTTGCGGTTCGTCTGATGCTTTGCACACGGTAACATGATAAATAAATGCTGCATCAACCAAAAGATGAATTGATACTACTCTGCTGAAGTTTCAATTCAAATGAAATAAATGACGGTACGTATAGCAGGGAAAACTGTGCTGCTTAGGCAGTTAGCACGGGTTTGATACCGTGGGTCAGAGCGGCAGCGTTGTAGCACGCAATTGCCAAACTACCCGTCTTTCGAACATTCGAAGCTTAGGTTACATTCGGAAGCTTATGTTACACGGTGAAGGAAGAGCACAGCTAGTCAAATAGAATTTGTCTTCTCCTACAGACGAACGAGAAGTTGTGTCGGGTATAATGAGGGGAGGAGGGGGGGGGGGGGGGTGGAGGTGTTACACACAACCACTGGGCGCGTTTCTTCCATGGGGGAAGGAAGGAGTACATACGAGTTTGCTTACACCCCGTGTTGCAGGTCAGGGTAAAACTGTGCCGTGTTCCCAACAAGGGCCGCAGAAATAGCGTCACGACCCTCTACAGGGTATCACAAACGGCAGAGTTTTGACAACGGGACAGAGTAGAATGCTATCCTGGAGGCAGTCTCGTCTTTATTCTTTCTTTTTCTTCCTGTCAGACCACCATGTCTCACGTTCCAGCACAATTGCAGTGACAACGATGTCTTCTGCATACTTTTGGCGCAGAAAGATTGCTGTCAATTCTACTGCGCAAATATATATATATATATATATATATATATATATATATATATATATATATATATATATATATATATATATATATATATATATATATATATATAATGTAACACACTCAGAAACGACGCACGGTTTCTAGGTTCGGTAAAAGATTCTCAGAAAAGTCAGACACGCGTGCGAAGCAATTTTATTTACGTTCCGCTCGGGGTCCGAGCTTTATCTGATGAAGCTTAGACCTCCAGTGAAACGTAAATAAAATTGCTTCGCACACGTGTTTTCTTTTTCACTTTTCTATATATATATGTGTGTGTGTACGCGAACAGAACTTCCCTGAGCATTTGCAAATAATTCATAATTTGTGAATAGAAGCCCTCATGTCACCACAATTATTTGGAGAATAATTACTGCATAATTATAGCGTTCTCTCTACAAAATATTGCTGTCAATTCTTTCTCGAGAGAAATAAAATCTTTAGTACATAGATCGATTGTGTCAGGGTGTGTAACGGCATATAGAGTGGTAGACGTAAGTGGCTGTTTACTTGAGGAAGTACATAGAAATGGAACAAAGAAAAAGGAGAGTTTATTATGATTACCGCTGTCTAGCTCAAGCAGATGACTGAGTAGTGACAATCAGTAAATGAGGTAGGAGTAAACGACAGCGACAGAGGGGATTATTTACATAAGTACACTGTACACGGAAGGATGTGATGTCTCATGGTTCGCTTGTGATGCGACCTCCGCGATAGAGTTTGTCACCCAAACCCGCATTTCGGCACTGTATGTCACGGAGAGCAGCTGGCCAGGCAGCCTACGTGAGCGGTTTGCAGCGCAATTGTTCCTCCCGTGAAAAGAACCGCACCGCTGGGGACAGGGACAAGTGAGCGAGGGTCATCACAGAAGGAGAGATAGAAAGAGGCGTCGTTGAAGGGGAGAAAAAAAAAGCAGCCCTTGCGGCAGCGGCGCGTAAATAGTTATACTACCAGGAGAAAGAGGCACCTCTTTTCTAGACAGTGGCATGGGAGTACGAAGGCTCTCTGGGCCGTGCTTTTTTTTTTCTTTGGGGGGGGGGGGGGAGCGGGCGGGAAGGGGGGGGCGTGAAGCACATCTGAAACTTTTCAAAGGAGCAGCGGCGCAGCGGCGCCCCTGAAAAGAGTGGATTAGTTGCAGCAGGGAGAGGCTCTTCGCTGTCGCGACGGCCGGAGAGCGCATTTTCCTCTCTTTTTTCCAAACGTGACTTGGTGGCGTCTTCTGGCGGCTCAGAATGAAACTGTCTCTTAAGGCTACACCTATTTTAGATGCGAAGTATCTTATGGCGGAGTTCAATTCGGTGGTGGTGGTGGTGCTGGTGGTGGGGGTGATGTGCGGCATGACCACCCTTACTGCGCATACCCTCTCCACTCACCCTCTCCCCTCCCCTCTCCACTGCCCCTCTCCGCTTTCCCTCTCCCCTCCCCTTTACTACTCTTCCTTTGAAATGCGGTGTAGACATGCCGAAATTCTCTCTGCGCAACGCCGCGATGAGCACCAGCGCATGTACGTCCCCTCCCCCTCTCTTTCCTCTCCTACGCTGCCTCCCTCTCGCAGGCCTATCGACTGCATTCCCCGCTCGCTCTGTGAGAATTAACGGCCAGGCTAGAGGGAAGAGAAGACGCGCGTAGCGTTCCTCTTCGCGTTCCACGACGCGAGGTCGGTAGCATGCCCAACGAACGCCAACGGAACGCGATCGTGCAAGTGCTCCGGCTCCGCATCGCCTCACGGTCCCCTTTAGCGGGAAATGGTATTTTCCTTTCCATCGCTCGCTGCGTCGTCCTCAATTTAAGTTGAACCCTCTTTGTAAGTCTCTTACGTTTTACTGCCATTTAAACACCAAGATAGGCATAGTCCTCAGCTTTTTTTTTTGGGGTGGGATGGCAGTGAAAGGAAGTCGTGCAGTATATTTTTTTAGAAACCAGCCATTAAACTGTAGTATTTGCTATATTGAACGATTCTAACCATAACATGCGCGTTTGACGCGATTTTTTTTTTGCGTCTTATTCGCGCGTGTGTGGATTGATTAAATGCAAAAGGTTGTTGTCGAGATTGGCATGCAATAACTGTTGCCAGCGTATGCGAGGTACCGTTGAAGACAAATTCGCAATTTACTCGTGAGAACGTATGCCAGTAACCAGGGCATATGTTGCATCATAAGGTCATGATTACAATACGGGACCTCTCTGCAATGTTTGGTCACGAACGGAGCTGCGGTAAGCGCGATGCCCTTTTCATTAAAGGCGTGTTATATAGCTTTTATTCGCCGCTTCTCTGTCAGTTTCTGAAATGGACAAAATGAAGTTAATTGATAGATAGAAATAAGGTGATCAGAACTGCCATTCTCTCTGGCTATTTGTACAACAATGCTTAGTGCATAATTAATCAATGTACAGTGCAGAGATTGGTGCAAATTATTTAGTGTTTGTCATTCTAAACTTTCGTGCTTAAACGTTTCTTTGCAAACTATTTATCGGGCCACATATCGTTTCCCAGTGCAAGTCATGCAGGTCATTAGTAGCCTTAGCAGGCCGCCTGACGGAATTTGGTTTTCATGTTTAATAAGTTCACACAAACGGTTCCCCAGTTAATTTAGGTTTGGGTTATGTTTCGCCTGCCAGTACGCTGGTAGTAGCGGGAAAAATTTTGTGGTTAACAATTAATTGTTAGTTTTTATGGAATAAACGCAAAACCATGCGGTACTTCTAAAATGTTTCCAAGCATGAAACTCGCGTGTCACTTGTTGCCACAGCGTTATCGCTGGTGCTTTGACGACCTCCCATTCTCACACAATATTTGGCGGGGGGAAGGAATTTTAAATAGAGTTAAAACTCTACCTAATTAAACGCGATTTTACGAAGTTCTCAACCTTACGTAGAAATTTCCATTCCCCGGCAAGTACCCACATGGTGCAATGTCGTTATTAAAGGGACACTAATGGCAAATATTAAGTCGACGCTGATTGTCGAAATAGTGGTCCAGAAACCTTGTAGTGGTGCTTTTGTGCCAAGCAAGTGCTTATTTTGATATAAAATTACGTTTGAGTGGTCCGCATCGCGTTAGCGCACTTCAAATCACCCGCCTGAAAGCGGTCTCTCTCACGTCACTGTTGCCGGGCCCAACGTTGCCCGCCCTTATGGCGCGGTGACGTGCACTGGCGGCATGCACCATTCGGGCATCCGGCAACATCACATGCATGCTGCATTTTGTCGAACTTTCTCTCAGAGCGACTTTCACGAGCGCGCAAAACACACGCGGCAGTACGCGATACCAAAACTACCACTGAGATGCGACCGTGTGAGACAACGCGGGAGCCAGGCGAAGCACAATTCTGCGGAAACGGAATCTTTGAACCTCGCCCGCCGTTCCCCATGGCAACGCCAAAGAGGTTCTTTTTTCCATGAATCAAACAGAAACGAACAAGCAGCAATTTATTACGCCTGTTGATGCACGGAAGGTTCTTTTTTATTGCAGCTAGTTTGATTACGAGTTATGAATTGTAGTTGGACTCTCTCACGTCATCGGGATCATTTCCAAAATGTCCCGCCTGTGGCGCTCATCTTGTGACACATTTAGCTTAATTTCTCGGCAAGTAGGGCACTGCTGTTGATAATATTGCCGTTTTAGACGTTGTCATACATTCAGCTTTCACTCTGACATAAATTGTTATTTGCCTTTAGTGTCCCTTTAAGCCGAATTAACGACACTAACTTGGCACCAAACACCAGTCCACGATAAATAAAAGATTACTTACTAATGTCAACGAGAGCTGGCATCTCCAACATTTTCATCGACAAATACTGTTCAGCTAAAGACGGGAATTCGTCGGTATAAGCAGAAGCACCGGAACTACAAAGGAACACCGACATAAGTGATCATGTAGCCAAGTGTAAGCAGTGTCCTCAACTGCGCATCTCCTATTTTTGGTCCTTCCGAAGTTGCACTGCTCCGCCTACTATAGTACTACATTCAAATTAAGTTTGTTCACATTTGCATTGAAACTATAAATGAAGATTGTCTGTGTACTTAGACTGAGGCACACGTGAAAGAACCGCAAGCGATCGGAATTAAAATGAAGATGTTTTGTTCTCAAAAAGTGGTTTTGTGTATGTCATAAATAGTGATGAATCATCTCAATTTCTCGATGTTTTTTAATAGAAGAACTGTCGAAGATCGTCGCTGGATCGTTCGCAGAAGCTCGCGTTACCTAGCAACCACTTGTCACAGCAGCGAACGGTTTCGCCGAGTGCACCGCCTAGCAACGCGTAGGAGGAAGGAAAGGAGGGAGAGAGGTAAAGTGGAGAGGGGAAGGAAAATGAATAAATAAAATAAAATTTCAAGCCGGGCTAGGCACTGGCCGAAGGCGAGCGTCGTAGCTACTCGGCTATCCAAGCACGCTGGCGGAGCAAGCATGCACGGGAACCATATGATTCCGTTACCATAGGTGATAGACCGAGAGAAAGGTAGAGTGAAAGAAAAAAAAAAACAGAGAAATAAATGGAGAGCTAGAAACATACAGAAAAGGAAAGGAACAAAGAACGACAACGAAATAGAGCGAAAGAAAGAGATAGAAAGAAAGGGACACATAGCCATGCATAGTATAGTAAAGGTAGGAGGTGGGAAAAAATGAGGGTGAGGACGAGGCAGAGGAGGAAGGAAGCATAGCATAGCATTGTGTAGCATTGTGGCACACCTGTCTTCTTCTTCTGGCGGGTCACCAGTTGGGACATGAACTAGTCGTGGGGAGGCTGCTAAAAAGGAGGAAGAAGGAGTTCGGACAATGGCGTAGGTTTAGCGAGATCGCGTATTAATAAACCACTCTGTGTTCTCAACCGTGCTTCATGCTGCTAGAGTTATGGTCACCCGGACCACGAACTCCACCTTCCATGAAGCAGCGTGAGAATCCAGGCAGCCTCAACCATCAGGGGCGTAGCCAGAAATTTTTTTTTTTTTTTGGGGGGGGGGGGTGTTCAACCATACTTTATGTATGTTCGTGCGTGCGTTTGTATGTGTGCGTGCCTATATACGCAAGGAAAACTGAAAAATTTCGGGGGTTTTGAACCTCCCCCCCCCCCTTGGCTACGCCCCTGTCAACCATGGTCAGTATAGCAAGGGGGGGAGGGAAATGACGGTGAGGAGGACGGAAATGAGCACAAGAGAGGGCGAAGCATAGCATAGACATGTATGGTATGGTGTAGCAAGGGGTTGGTAAAGGGAAATGAGGATGATGGGGAGTGAAAGGAGGAGGGGAATGGCCCCAGTTCCGCTATAGTTTTCACAGCAGTAGCGCGTAGCTGCCATATTTTTTAAAATCTTGCCAAAGTGACACACCTTTGCGATAAAAACTTATTTTCCATAAATTATTTACGTCCACAGAATTGCACCTTTGAGCCTATTAGTGGTTTCAGCTGCTATTTTCTCAAATCTTGCACTTCGTGGAACCAAGAATGTGATCAAAATTCATAATCGAGCCGGCATTTTCCCGTAACATTTAACCTTACGGTTTCTAAACTGTGTATCCTGCTTCACGCTCCTGGAATGTGCTTCTTCATGTCCATAAATACTGCACAATCGAAAGAATACAAGAAATTCACGAAGGCGTTTTAAGGTATAGATAACATCGTAATCCTCGGCGGTTATTTTTCTTCATTACTGCTACGGAATGACAACGTAAACTGTAAAGCACGAATACTGAGCCAAATAGCAGGTTCAATATACCATAATCAATATGTCATCGATGATTTTTGCGGAAACATTACAAACTATTTGCGCAAAAATCATCGATAATGTTCAACCAACTAGCCCACTGCCAAGTTTTTCTTCAATATATTATATATATATATATATTAATTTTATATGACCTTTTCTGGTATATGAAATGATATGAGAAGGTACTATAATACACGCAGTTATTAATTTTGACATTGAGCTCTGGAGTACGTTATCGTGGGTTTCTCTTGTGCGTTTGCGGAATTAAGTATTCTTGTATATTTGTGAAATAGACGCGGCAGCTCCGTGCAGCCAACCTCTTATGATCACAGAGTTCCGAGTATTACCTCTGTTTACAGTTTTACTCAAGCTGTTTGAACAAAATTCAGGCAACTTCGCCCTAGGGGTGCCAAGCCTGAAGGAAGTGCGGAGCTGGGCAGCCTTCTCTGTTTTTCTCTCTCTTTCGTCCTCCCTTTCTTTCTCTTTCTTTTTTTGCCGTTTTTTTGTTTCTATTTGTTTCGTCCTCTCTTTATTTCTCTTTCTTGTTCTTTCTATTTTGCTTCCTATTTTCTTTCGTCCTTTCTCTCTCTTTCTATTTCTCGCTTGCTTCCTCTTTTTTTTTTCTATTCTTATACGTGGTTTTGCCTGCGTTACGCCAAGCGACGACAACATACGACAGCCCGGGCCCCTAAAGTGTTGCGCGCTTATCTTCACCAAGGCACTTCAAGACCAAGAGGAAGACGACTTCTCCTTGGCGTAGCGCGCGTTCATTATGCTACAGATGGCTGTGCTATTTGCGGTTTTGTCGGCGTTACGCCAAGTTACGAGAGCATACGATAGACCAGGCCTCTAAAGATCTTCGCACTTAATAAAACCATTTCCCCATATGTGTGTCGCCTTGTTTGTGCTGAAAACATGGGTCCAAAGCAGTCAAACTTGTACTTCTTCTCGTGGAACAATACACCGGCGTTTATCAAGGGCCTGTTTCCTAAACCAGGTCTTTGTGGTCCGGATTAATCACACCATGACAAGGCTTCTAGTTTCTTCTACGAAACAATAACTTCTTTTGTTTCTTTAATTGCATCCATTGCCACATAATAGACATGTCTCTGTACACAGTGATTTTTTTGCGCTCTCTAAAGCGCGGTGACGTGACACAGGAAAACGTAACGTGACAGTGCTTCAAATAAAGCAAGGACTCGCACACACGTAATGTCCACACCGCTCGTTAAAAAAAAACAGAAAGAAAGGAAGGAAATCAAGCAGTAAAGTCGAATGTGACGATAATGTCGCACAGCCTTGACAAGCACTAGATGCCTATAAGAAGATTGCACCTTCTTCTGTATTCGGCTAGAAAGGTTCATTTTCGAAATACCCAGAATCATTAGGCGTTTATAAGAATTAAGATCGGTCCAACAAATTAATTTTGCATCATTCTTCGCTTTCACGCGAGCCTTGCGGGCTGGCTATAATATATTGGACTACGAAATGAAAATATGGCTGCGAAATGAAAATGCGACCACGACTACGTACCATTCACAATGTACTCCATCCCATTTTTAAACAGGGCAAGGAGGAAAACACACAGCAGTGAACTAAACACCAGCATGTGTGTTTTTGCCTTTGCGCTGTTTAAAAATGAACCCAAATGAACGGGCCAAACACTACATTTTACTCCACCTTAATTTAGTCGGGAATCTTGGCCAGCATATTGCTTCTTAACGCTACATGTCCGATAATCTGATACGTATTTCTCCAATATGATCCGTTGAATTGGTTTGTGAACAACAAATTTCGATAAATTTCGTTGCCACTTCGTTAGCTGTCGATGTCCTTTCAAGATGGCATCCCTCTTTCTTACTGCCGCCACCAAAAATAATTTTTGGCGGTGAAATAATATAATTTCAGGGATGTTTTCCCCACAGACCTATCAATGTCGTCCAACGCTGTCATCAGAAAACGGTGCAAGCAATAATACACACTCAGGTCGAGGGTGTCGTGCGAAGCTGTGTGGAATAAATATGTCTTGTCTACATTACTGTATCTTTTTCCGAAAAGAAAAACAACACACACGGGAGTCACAGCAAAAAGTGAAGGGTAAATAAAATTCACAGGGATTATCCGTAGCGGTGAGATCTGTATAATCGTGCACACTCCACACACACTTACACACAGGATATTGTAAAAAAGAGAGAACAAACTCACAACAGTAAGCGCAATGCAACTTCTTTTCACCTACTTCTTCATAAACTGTCTTCAAAAGAAAGCACGAAGAATACAAACGCTCAATATAAAGTTCTTTCGTGACACAATACAGCTTGTTGAAAAAAAAAGCTAGATGTGAATTTGTTGTCACCTATATCTTGGAGACAGTGCACACTTTTCTTTCTTAGTTTATTTACATATACTCGAGTGAAATATGATAGTTTTATCTGCAATCAAGAACGTTTCGTGACAGACAAAAAATATGCTATGGGTGACAACGCACTCGACAATGTGAGATTCAACAAACAGAAACCATACACTTGTATGTACAAGACTGATCTTTCTCACAACACGGGACATGAAATGACATTTTCGTTTGTAAATAAGGCACAGGGGAGCATCGATGGGTGCCCATCGTAAATACTTCGTATATGTGATAGGTGTAAAGTGCTTTCTAACTAAGCATATCTAACGCGAGATGCGATTGGTGCGCGTAGAACATGACGTAACGTCTGAGTTACGTTCAGTGTCGGGGACATTGTCGTCTTTTCATACAGCTAAGGTTCTGGGCAATGTGCTTCCTTTTTCTGATGCCGTGGTTAAAAACCTCACTTGTGATCTCAACAGTTCAACGCCATTCTCCAGTACATTGCCTGAAATAACAGAGACAAAATACTTTGGATGCGACCTTAGGAGACCACAGTATGTAGACGAGTGCAGTTCGATGTCACATTCATTGTTTTTGTCCTCTGCTCAGCTGGAACCTTGAGTCGCAACACCAAGAGAGGGGTTGTGGGTATTTCTAGCGCTCAGATATTTCTTCGTACACATAGCGCTAAATTCCAACGTCATGTACATTCAAGGCGACCACTTGGAGGGAAAGTATTATATCATTATGAGGTGTCTCATGCCCTCGGTGCAAATCGAATTTGTTAGATCTTGTGCGGTGTGCTGCATCACGTGATATCTTCGCTTTGACGCTGCTCTATACTGTGCAGTTCAAGGCAAGTGCAAATGGTGGATGTGGTAGCAGCGGCTACCAGGTAAACAGTGTTGTGAAAGTAGAAATTGGAAAAGATACACCAGGAGAGCCACCATTAAAGTATCCGGCCTCAGCAAAATTAGTGAGGAATGAAAATATCGTAGGATGAGATAATCCGATTCCGGCACCTACAGTAGCACTATTGCTAGCTACTGCCTCCAGTCTATTCGTTTAATTAAGCGTTTTTGGCGTGGGAGCTAGGCTCTTTGTTTTGCTTTAGCGAAAATTGCAAATTGTGGGTTGAGTAACCAAAATAACCTTGAATTATACATCGTTCGTGTTCATTTATTTTGCCCAAGGCACATCTGGAGGTATGAAAAGGTCTGAAAATTGCCCTGCCACGACTTCAAGACTCGGATTCGGTCATAATTTTTGAGGGGATTGAGGGGATGCATATACGAAGCTCGCACTTTAGAACATTCTCGGTTTGCAGCAAATTTAAAGAGCCGACTAATTTCGCAGTTCGCAATATATATTGAATTCAGACATCCAGGCGGTCGTGATGCTGCGCAGAATCTTCGCAGAATTAGTTTTAGCCTCTGATGTATCTGGCATGCTCGTATTGCCCACGACCTAATAACAGCACAACATATTATGCGCTCAAAAGAAATATTGATTATCACAGTGAACTGCATACTGAAACCTACCGAAACATAAGGCACTCTCTATGTGTCTTCTTTACTTCCCACCTCAACATTATCTCGCAAGTTCTGACCTCATTCAATAAGGCTGGACAATCCCCACAGCTCACAATAGAACAACAGACGCCACAAGCCATGCTTTAGCACACTTCAGGAGTAGAACTTCACCAGTACTGCACCTCCTTTAGTCTCTATAGGTTGAACGTTATATTCTTTAGGAAATTGGACTTTCAAATCACTTGTCGGAAGTCTTTCCTGCACTTCAGTATCAACAGCCTCAAGAGTGGCTGAAAACAGAAGGCACGTCGTGAAATTAAACAGGCTCTTTAGCAAATCGGCACGGACAGAAGGGCAAAAAAGCAGCATTGCCGCTGTTTTCCGGAAAGTTTCATGACTTCCAGGAATATGGTACGCTGTGCACAGCACAACTCATCTGGTGGAGCGTGTCACTTGAAAAAAATTATCGGATACGGCAACCTGAGGACACGCTCATCGCTACCAGTAACTATTTTTAGACAGCGAAGTCTCCCTAATGTTCCGGTGCATCTTTGTACGTACATGGTTCATAACAACGCCACAACCATTTTGTCTTCTTTCCTTTTGTACAATGACCAAGGGGGTCAAAGGAAAGTACTCAACGAATAATGTCAACTTCACCCTTGAAATCACAACACTAATTGGCAAGCAAATGTAACCGCAACATGTTATTCATGAAAGTGTCAAAATACCTCTGATTGAGTCCTTCGTTTCACTCTTTGGTGTTGATGTAAAAGAGCACATGCCCTCACTCCTGTTATGTTATCGCGCATTGGCGCTTGAATATGCGATTCCAGCTTCCGTAGGCATTTCTTATGACCCCCGCCAGTACCAACCATTTACAATCTGTCAGTGTGTTCACTACGCATCATTGATTGAAATCACGCACGCGTAAGGATATGTACATTCCTTACACTGCCTCAATCGAACGTCCGAAATAAATAATAAAAACAGAGGCTTCGTCGCAAGCTGTGCTTGGCTGTCCACTGTTTCGAAGGCAGATGGCGTTCAGCAGTCCTTCCACAAAGCTTAGGTCGGCGTAGGTGGCGGTCTTCCATGACGGCAAGCGCGGGTGGGCTGTGCGTGCTTGTGCGTGGTGCAGGAACGTTATTGTCCAACGCCGCCTTCGTCCGAGCCAGACGTTTATGCTCACTGTGTTGGCAATATGCCATACGGTCACTTTGAATCGGAAGTGGAAAGCCGAAGCTGGACGGAGAAGGACTCGCTGGTGTCACACAGCCGTGGCTTAGCCGGCACCAAGCACTGCATTGAGAAGAAAAAGAAAGGTATGCGTCATGAAAATGCATCTTCTAGAAATCGCATACAAAACGAATATGTACTCGTCCAAGCATATGTGCACTGGAATATCTTGAATCAAAACCTCAAGTGTCCGCCACTCTGACTGAGCACTCGTGCTATTAAATTAGTATTTTCTGTATGACAAAAACACACCCAGAGATGTCTACTTGTTCATGTTAGGCATTTTGTGCACCGTCAGCTGACTTCACCCCACGGCCTGCAAATTGTTCCAGGTCATCAAACGAAATATGTCTGATCTGCTGTCTACTGGGTTTTCATATGTACGGGGGTTACGCTATTTCAAAATGCACGACAGGTGGCGCCGCGCTATTCACTACACGACCTTTTGACCACACGCCTCAGTTGTAATAGAACAATTGAATCCCCTTTTTTCTTGCCTGCCAGACTTCACCTCCATAGGCAACCACATTCTCGTTATACATTCCCATGGCATAATTGTCACAATGACGACATTAAAGTATATTATGTTTTTTTAAATGTCATTGAGAACAGTACTTTTACTTGTAGCGACAGGAAAGACACAACGAGTCTGGGTACCAGTTAGAGTGCTGGGCTAAGGATGCGGAGAATACTGAAGCGATGATAATCACAACACTGTTTTGTTCATAAATCGCAGTGAGCAGATTCATCTGCCTAAGATTTCCACTGAAATCGAGAGAGTAATGGCAGTATTGGTGGCAAGACTGCCCATTACAAACCTGGGCCGAATTAAAAAATCCTTTTTGTTCGTAGCAGCTCATTGTCATTCGCCAGCTGGCTTAGATAACGGTATGTCAAGCATTACGATCAGAATAAGTTTTCTCCGAAGAGCAATCCTAGAGCAAGGCCTTCTGGTGGATGCAGGCCCTGAGTTTTATTCAAGTGAGTGGGCTCCTCTCTATTGGTGTGCCACATTCGGAAAAGACATGATTGCTCACCAGATGTCAAAATTTGAAGCATTATGTAAAAGGTGCGATAAGTGTTAATGATGCCGCAATATATAGACATGCGAGTGTAAAATTGTACAAAAGCTAAGATACACTGCCGAAGGACACTTAGGTGGTCTAACTTTTTGAACAAGTAAGTAGGACAGACCAGAAGGTGACTACATTTGTAGTAAAAATGAAACTGCCTGAACTGCGCCAAATACTACACAGGCAAAGATTCAGCAATATCCAAAGCTTAAGGTACGTGCTATTTATCAAAACTCATGCGACCGAGGAATATTTAGGAATGTGTAACACGACATAAGAATGCTTTAAAGTACACGCCTCGGAGGTCGACAAATTCGCGATGTTTAGAATTTTTCATTTACCACAGTGCTAACTGACTTCTTTTTCTATCGCACACTCTAAAAAAAGAGTGCGTAAAAAGGATGTCCTTTTGTCCCCAAACTATAATCGGCACCGGGCTTGCTTGCGTTTCGTTTCCTTCCTTGAAAACTCGCCGCTCTCCACTTTTCTCTCAAGAATGCTATGTCGTGTTGATAACGAGCATGCCGTTCACGACATGGAAGTGCCGGCCCCACGGCGATGATGCAAAGAAAGGCACGCGAGATAGATGACGATTTCGTTGTCGGACAAAAAGACACTCTTTTTACTCGTTCATCATAGAGAGTAGGAAAGCCGCCTCACCCGGTCAGGACTCGACAGAAGCTGGTTCCTCAGCGATCGCCCGGTGTCCAGGCTGTTGTGGAAGGCATGCTCCAGTGGCGGCGTCGATGGCGCCGTTGGGACCACCTAATCCTGGAGGGCCGCTTCCGCCAACCGGCCGGTGCCAGTAGGGATGCGGATGGTGGTGGTGAGCCGCAGCCGCCACAGCTGCCGCGTGAGCTGCTGCCGACGCGTCCAGAGCGGCCGCTGCTTCTTCTTCGCTACCAGCTCCGCATGGTGCCGATAACCGTGGTGGAGCGAAGGCGCCCCGGTGGTAGAGGAAACCTTCCCTGAGGTCCGCCGAACTCTGTGCCGCCGCCGCGGCTGCCGCTGCTGCAGCCGCAGCAGCGTACGGTTCCTTGCCGTCGGCGAGTTCGAGTGTAAGGCTTAGCTCCAGGTAGCGAGGATAGTAGGCGGGTGGTTCGAGGGGCGTCGGATACGGTGCCACGCTTCTTGCGGCCTTGGCAACCTCGGGGTCGTCCAGGGACATGTACGTTGGCCGCAGGTAACCTGGTCCGCCGCCTGAGATCAGCTGGGACACGTCTTCCGTGTTCGTTGGAGTCAGAGACTGTTCCACGTCGGCCAGCCTATCGTCGGGTAACTTGGTGGGGGCACGAAAGGCAGCCGGGACTGGAGCTGTCGCGGCCAGTACCTGTCCGGGACCGCCGTAGTATCCGGAAGGAAGCAGAGGAGCGAGTTCCGTGAAGGCACCGTAACTTGGCCTTGGAGCCTTGGGAAGAGTCGGACTGGTAGTGGTGCCATTGGAGTTCCCGCTAACGCTTCCGCCACTGCTTACGCTGATGCTCGAGCCCGGAGACGCTGGTCTCTTGAGCCCAGAGGAAGATGATGAAGAAGGCATCCACTTCCGGTGATCAGGCGAAGGGATTGGACTGCTGGTGCTAGCACATGCTGAGGCTGTCGCAGCTGCAGCGCTAGTGGCGACGCTGCTGTAAGGAAGACCGCTGTGTGGGGATGGACCGCCGTACTGGAGCACACCGGGGTGGTGTTGTGGATGGTGTGGAACTGGTGCTCCATTGAGGTGGTGAGGCAGAGGGTAAGGCGAGTGCGGTAGCGGTGCTTGCGGCACTTCTCGTGGTGGTGGAGGCGGGGGAGGTGGTGGATAGGGCATCACAGGAGTTGGGTAGTAAGCGGGCAGGCGTGTGGCCTCGTACGCAAGACCGTAGTGCATCTTCGAGTGGAGAGAGTAGTACTGGTAGAGCCAAGAGTTGGCACGCATCACGGCTGCTTCCCGTTCGCTAGAAAAAAAAGTAGGGCCGTTGTTAGTTTCACATGCAAGCTAAGCAGCACTAAACAATTGCTTTGGCAGTAGTAGTGCCGGCGTTATTGTTGGTCGAGCTCTAAACATCAAATTCTCATTTTTCTTCGTAATTGAGTTAACTTGCGAGTCGTCGCGGACTTTTAAGAATGCGACTGAGAATCCTATTTCCTGAAACATTTCTTTTCTAAGCGCTCTTTCCATTGGTCAACCGCCTTCGGAGATGATATTTCGAAATTTGGGATTGGCTGGAATATTTTCTTACGGACTATTACAGCGTCACACGTTCATGTGATTTAAGGCCCGCATTTGTATGTACTGTTAAAGGGGTCATGAAGCACCCCTTGGGCTGATTGAAAAAACACATCCTGCGGAAAGCTGACACGGCTATGAACTGCTCTGCCAAATATTACAGTCGTGCGCGCCGCGTAATGGCCACAAGCGGAGCGCGAAGTTGCCGTTTCCCCAGGCACCCTCTTTTCAAACAGAGGCCGGTTCTCACTCTCGTCGGTGGGCGGGGCGTCGGTCCGCTGTACGTCGCAAGACCCATAGCATGCTTATTGGCCGATAGCCGACGTAAATCGAGAGCGGCGTTCGGATCAGATGCGCTTCTTGCCGCGGGGTGCCGCCCCTTGCCGGCGCCGCACTCCTCAGTACACGGTAGCCGCACTCGCGCAAGCGAATCACAGCGGGAGAGCGATCGCGTTTCATGACGCGCGCTGGCGTAACTTCTTTCCCCCATGCCATCCCTCCCTGTCTAGCTTCCAGTGCGCTCGCTGGCACGAGAAAAGAGAGAAAGCGCTGGGAGCGTGCGCCAAACCCCCGTAACTCCGCTGATTCTTGACGGATTCGAGAAATTTTTGCGGCAATCGATTCGGGAGGCAGTACACTCCGATACTGAGGCCATTAGATCATTACTTGGAAAAGTGGTTCATGACCCCTTTAAGCGGTCGCAGTTATGAGGTTTTTCTTTAATTCCTTTACTTAACTACTATCTTTGATTAAAGACAGATATATCCATTATTTCTTTAGGGTCTCTCAAGGATGCTGCGGAGAAACAGTCAACCTCGAATTAAAGGGCAGGCATACCATCATATCATGTATTACATGTGCTAACCATATATGTTCAACCGCGTTCAGATTGGCAAAAATAATCAGCAAGATTGAAGCTGCTTACCAAAGTGTTTCATTTTTCTTCATGAACAAGCTTGAAAGCAACACTTGCATATCTTCGCAACATTTTATAAGCGCGAGAATAAGCATTAGCGTAAACGTTTGCCATATCTCACCTGAGAACTTGGTTAGTGCACACGATGACCGGCTGCTGGGAGCTGTCGGAGCCATCCTTCACCTGGAGCACTGCGTGCACCCACAGCCAGCCTGAACGACTCGTCTGCAGTCGCACCAGTAGGATGCACGATCGCTCCTGCTCCGACTGCGTTACTGCAAATGCCACCGTGGAAACCTTCAGCCAAGTGAACACGGGCCTTTCACTCCAATATATGCGCAGCTTCGGCATTAGCATGAATAAAAGACTCAGCCTCCGCTGCTAGCCAACCAGCACGTAGGCACAAAGCTGTTTCCCCAATGATGTGGCAGCCTCCACAAAGGTACTTCGGTAATCGAGGATCTTTAAGCTATTCGCAAGGGCGGTAATTTAAGGTATTTATTCGTGAATGTCTATAACAGGGCATACGCAGAGCATAAACGAATAAGCAAGGACATACAATGTCTCTTTTTTTTATGTACCGTCTTATTTAATTGTGCCTTCATCATGCGCTGTTTGAGACGATCGGTTAGCCATTACGTAAAGCGAGATCAGGTTGGTGATTCCTTCAACTGTTGGTCCCCCCGCAGCATTCCCGCGCGGTTAAAGCCTATAATATAGGCTTTGAGTGCACCCTTGTTTTCACTGTATGCGAAACTGAGCTTATGGAATCAAAAGAAAGCAAAATACGAGCCTCCAAGTGCATGCGAAACGTCTTCTCTAACACAACTTGCATCACGACAATTTGTTCAGTGCAAGGGACACGCTGTATGTTTGCGGTAGAAGTTTGACGGCACGGCTTTGCACAAAACCATAGTGTCTGGGCGTCCTTGCTCTGTCGCCGCGCTGACTATATGCAGCAAAATAAATAACTTTTGAGATACGGTGTACAAATATACAACCCTTCTTATAAGTGCATCTTTTTTCGAAGCTTTTGAGACGTACTATTTCACAGACCGTTGCCTGTGTCTTTGGATGAACACTGAACAAACATATGCGTTGGCGACAAAGATATGTAGATATCGCAAACCTGCGTCACTATTGTTCTATATGGTTAATTTTGTATTGTGAACCTTCCTTGAGGCGCCAACATTTCTCACTTATTTTCACGTGAAAACTATATCAAAATCACACGCTTGAATATGTTTGAGCATGCCCTATTAATTATAACGCTGGTGTATAACATCCTCTAACCAAACCATACACGCAAAGGAAAGTTTTTGGGTTACACTCCCTTCTCAACATGCAGCTTGCTTGTGCGCCGCTCCCATAACCACACTAACCATGCGGTCGAAACAAGTGAGCGTATACGCAAGACAAACAGCAGTGGGCATCGTTTCGCCAGCTTGAGCTTCCAAACCATGATAGGATTACGTTAGCTGACCTAGCCGCACACAGCTGCCGTTGACCCGAGCAGACGCAAACAGTGGGGCGAGGCAGTGACTACTTATGCGCGCATAAGACGCCCCCCCCCCCCCCCATAAGGACCCTGTTTTTTTTCACTGCACTATACGGCAACAGCCGCACGTGCGGCCACCCCCACGTCCCTCCGCCTATTCTTTCTTTGTTGCTGTCGTTGTCGAAGGTGTGCTTCTTGCGTACGCGTTCGTACGCCTACTTGTACGCGGCGTCGTGTACAGTCAGTTCCTGCCTCCGAGGCGGTAACCTCTTTCTTCTTTGGTCTCCTTTCGCATCGCGCCGGATTCGTGATACGGCCGCGCATCTAGGAGGCTAGGTCCCTGAGATGAGGAGAGTGAGAAACCAAAGCTGAAACAAAAGAAGGAAAAGGCTGGGAAGCCTCTAAAGAGAAAGAGGGAGAGGGGGAAACCGGTTGCTCGTGCATATTGCCGTTTGTCTGTGTGCTAGTCGCAGCTATAGCTCAGCGTCGCTCTCTGCGTAGCAGTGAGCCGGATGGCTGGCGTTTGGCTACGGCTACCCTGTAGCTCGGCCTAAAGACTGCGCGGCTCGCGGGGATCTATGTATACAGCGTTAGAGGGTGAGGAGGAAGCATTCGCCGGTTCAGAACCAGAAACGGAGAGAAGAAAACCCGAGAGAGATAGAAGCCGAGAAAAGACGGAGAAGAGAGAGAAGGGTAAGATTGGGATCGTGCGTATAATTTCTCGCTTATAGCGCGTCACGCCCATGGCTTCTTCGTGTTCTTCTCCGAGCCAACGCGCATCCCCTTCTTCGCCACGTGTTTGCATGCGTTCTCTTTTTTTTATTTTTCTGGCTTCTTCGAGTCCTCGTGCTCCTACAGCTTTTCCTGCGGTAAGGTTGCTTTGGTGGCCGTTTTGTTTTATATCCTTCTTTCTTTCCCCAATTTTCCTCGCCTAAATTTGCACGCGGGGTGTTCTTGCTGCGCGTGCAAAGACTCCTGGTGGACGAGCCCCTCGTTCTTGTTCGGGGTCGACCGGCGTGGCCAATAGGAGAGAAGCCCAGTCGGCGACTATGGTCGCTTAATAAGGACCCTCTCTCCCACCTATCTTAAGGAGGAGGCGGGCGGATCTCCGGGGCGGTTCTTGCGAGATGCGCGGTACCTCACGCTGTCTTTTTTTTGTTTTCCCATTTGCGTATGTCTCTGCTGCTGCCAGAGCCGGATTCGTCTCGGAACGGGTCGAGTCAGAGTGTTTAATTTAACATTCTCTTCTCCATCTCCTTCAAGCAACGCTTCGTTTCTCGTTGTTGCTGTCTGAGAGACTGCTGCATCTATCTGCTTTGATATTCTGATTACAATATACCATGAACACTGTACAAATGTTTGTTTTTAGGAAAGTACATGAACTACATTACATCCTTGAATAAACTATACGTGTCAGTCAGTGCTCTGTATGTTTTTGCTTACACGAAAGTGCATGAACCTAATGATATCCATGATGAAAAGGCACACGCAAGTGTATTTGCAAGCCGGGGATCATTGTCGACATTGTCAGTAAGAACAAACAGCAGCAAGGTGAGGGAACAGAGTGGCCTCAAGCTGTTCTCAATTGCATATGCAAATACAAAGAGCGCATCATAATCTCGGGCGGAGATATTTGTCAGCATATTCAATCATGTCATCCAACGGCAGCGGTGCAGAACACATCGAAGGGCAGAACTGGCAACCATCTCGCTTTTGTAGGACGACACTACAAATAAATTCACACCACTTTTCTTGCTGCTTTGTGCTACAAAAACCCTATCATAACCCTTCCACCACCTAGCGGGATCACACAGAAATGATTTGCAAGAACACATTAACCTGAGTGTGTTTTCAATTACAATGATATCCGTCTATGTACGACATTAGGTTAAGTTTGCATTAGGCACATATTTGTATCAGGTATGATAGCCATATGCAGAAAGTGTGAACGCCCTATTATTTGTGCGCCAGCGTAGGATACTCACTGAGGCGGTGCTTAGACTGTGCTTCCCTCAGGTGTTCCCAGTGGACAAGCTCGTACCAGGAGATGCTCTGAAGGCTGGACTTTTGATAACCGAGATGGAACTCGCCGCTGCAGAAAGAACGGAAAGATACCTTTTAAAATGCGTTTGCTGATGCACGTTGTTCCCCACTTTACGCGTGGACATTCCCGAGAGCCGGCCATGCTAGAAAAAATACAACAAATAACTTCAAAGATATTCGAACGTCGTCGACGTGGGAGTACTACGGGCAATATATCTTCAAGAGAAACTATTTGGGTGCCCTTGCGACGATACACAAAAAATATGAGCATTCACGCTGTCAGAGACCACGTGTTAAAGAACATTACTCTGTGGGTACGATTTTCAGCATCGGAAAGGGCCATGCAAGTTAGTGCGTACGGTGCCGTAAATGACGTCTGCTATATTTCTGATTCATTAAGTAACAACAACAGCGCTAAAAAGACAAGGACCAGGAAAGACACGACAAAGGCGCTGTCTCTCCACTAAAAATCGCAGGCACATGCACACATATTTAAAGCCGCCGACCTAGTCAGATGACAAGCCATAGCATCTGCGCAGCAGAGTACGATCAATAAATATAGCTAATCGTAACAAAGAGATACACGTGTGCTATGCAGATGCCGTGGCTTGTCATGTGACTAGGTCGGCAGCTTTACAAGTGTGGGCATGTGGCTTCAAATAAATTTTTATCTGAGAGTCAGCGCCTGTGTCGTGTCTTTCCTGGTCCTTGACTTTTTAGCCCTGTTGTTCATACATAATGAATTACCACGAACTTGCCCAAGTATCTCATCTATTGCTATTGTATATATATATGTGTTTGCGTGGGCTTTTTACAGGAGGACTGAAATTGCAAAGGAGCTTCATTTTCGTATCCAATTGCCTTTGTGGTACCGCAATATGTGTAGCGTCAAGAGTTTCCTTGATATAAGACAAAGTTATATGAATGCGTGCGAGCTTGCTTGCCGACGCATCTGCCCGTAGCACTGCAGGTCCAAGAACACCGTAGAGAACAGCTGGCCGCAGACGCTCTGGGAAGTATTTTTGCTTCCATCTCCCTACCTACTCATCAACACAAGTTCCTTCAGCCACCCGAGAGCCCGTCGAGTAAGGACAGGCTTCGGCGTGAATGAAGGCGTAAATTTCACGCCTCCGCGGCGCTGCACGCACCATACAAGGCCTGCCTGCCACTCACAGACCTCCGACCGGCAGCCGATTCATTCATGCATTGCCGGAAATCTCGGTCGGCGTATCCAAGCTACGGCTGCGCATATACACGGAACGTACGTTATAGTGTATACGTAAGCGCGCACGTTTCGGCTTGATCAAGCATGTACGCGTGTGCGCACGAAGTCAGCCCACGCGCCCAAGAGTGGCAAGGCCAGCGCTTAATGCACGCACAGTAAGCACGCTTTGCCATCACCTGAGCGATGAACGTGTCTGCGCTTCACGCACGGGAGCAGCGACGTGCACGGCAGCGCAGTATAATATCGACAGCGGCGAGAAACATTGCAACATCCGCCTTCAGTGGCGGCAGAAGCTAGTGGTCTTCATCGCACCGGAACGTGGTCACGTGACTTTGCTTATGAGGCCACGAGGGTTATATACTGCAAGGAGCGTGCGCGTACACTGTTGTGACCTCCGGCCTCGGAGTGCACTACCGCTGGCCAGGACTGTGAAATGTACTGAACGTACACGAAGACGCCGAGGACGAGTAAACACGTTGGGCAGACTTGTTGCGTTGCAGGAAGGGTACCAGCAGATCACACTGACGTCATTGCAGCTACCATCTTATGGAACCAGCAGGTCGACAAGCTCCGTGAGCTCGAAACGGGAAAGTCTTGCACCGGCAGCGAAATCCGCAATACGATGTCCTCTCTTATGTCTCATGGTATACAATGTCCTTGCCTCTCTCTCTAGAAAACATTTATCAAGCTGACTTTTCTTATAACCAACAGGCTTGCCCGTTTCGTCATGTAAGGTTATGTCAGCTGTATAGCGATACGACCATTTTCTTGGAATTCTGACACTTCAATTAACATTCACAGTCTGTTCTAATCGTGAATAATACATACATAATGAAACAAACGACTGAAATTTCTATAGAAAAGACAATTCTAGATTTTCAAGAAATATCTTTACGAGGAAAGGCGTGATTTAGGGGCTTTACGTATCTACATCGGACGCATGCTTGCGCTTCAACCTTGTATCGAATAACCAATAATTTCATCAATTGTCGATGTGAAGAACAAGAAGCAACCTCCTACATCTTGTTACTGCCCGTTCTCAAATGCCTTGACTCTTTCTGAATGCAGAACAACGTTTCTAAGAAGTTAAATGCATACAAAAAAAGCTTCCTTCCAAGAATGAGCACCTCGTATTTCTTATATTTCCGATCCGGAGTCCTAGTTCTCGGTTCAAGCTTACAATAAGCTTGCCCACCAAAGCGTCCCCATGAGGCTTTTTTTTTTCTTGTATTTTTTTGTATGTCATGTTATCTGCAACAGCGTACCATACATTCGCATCACCGTATTGGCGCATTGACAATCACATCCTTTAGCGAGTCCCAACATATCGTGAACATGCCCTTCCTTATGCTCTATATGTGTGAAAATTTGAATACGACACGTAGTACTGCTGTTTGAAGTCATTGTATTTCGCACAATGGCGGCGCTCTCTAGACTGTGTTGACAAATGACGTTTTTTATGTGGTAATTTATTTATGGTCTTGCAACGTGTTCCTGCGATGCTTTTGTTTGCAGTGTAATGTAATCCTGATCACTCAATGTCGATTGCAAGAACCTTTTGCATAATAATAAACTAGCTAATTTCCACATCCTTATAAACGCTGAACAGTCTCCTCTGCTTGGAACTACGGAGCGTAAACATCGTTACAAAGTTAATGACAACTGGCTCTGAATTTCAGCAATTATTTTCAACAAGCATATCGCCGGAAAAGCCACACCAGTTTCTTCACACATAGTTTTTTTTTTTCTTTTTTAGCTAAAATTTTGCATGGCAGTTCTGACGTCGGTTGCAGGCACAGCAAAGCTTACTTCATAGAATATTCATAGCTTTCTCTTTGGGGCGGTCACCGCTTAAAGTAATTAAGTTAGAGCGGTTGAATTGGCGCTTAGCCAACCGAGGGCACTGCCTTGGAACGACTGACAAATACCACAAATAGCTCGTGTGCTCCGAAGGGACGTACACACTTCTCAGGAAAATAAATTGCAACGAAACAGAAAGAAAGAAAGAAAGAAAGAAAGAAAGAAAGAAAGAAAGAAAGAAAGAAAGAAAGAAAGAAAGAAAGAAAGAAAGAAAGAAAGAAAGAAAGAAAGAAAGAAAGAAAGAAAGAAAGAAAGAAAGAAAGAAAGAAAGAAAGAAAGAAAGAAAGAAAGAAGAAATGGCGCTCTCGGACAAATTAAGCATCCGGGTGCGACTCATGATGCCTGGCCGTCGGCCTCCTCGTCATTAGTTACGCTCCATGGCGCGCATGCGCACAGCAGCATTCTTGCGCCTATAAAAGGCGCCAGAGCACGTTCGTTTAACCTTCACGATCGTCTAATTGCCGTAAAGGATGTTTACATCATTGGGACGGATTCAAACTTCCGCGGGTGCAACGGTGTTCTCCATGCATCTCCTACGTGCCCCTATGTTTCAGAAGTAGCACATAGGCTGACTGAAGTGCAGAAAAAGACGCATTAACAAGCATCGCGGCACATGGAAATGGAAGTAAGAAAAAATTGTGCGTAATGGGTGGTTCAGTGTTCCAAAACGCAATAGGCGTAGCGCTCCGTATTGGCGTATTGTTTACATTGGAACACCTTGAGCATAAGTGGACTTCCCTTGTATTCCAAAAGTAACTAGAATTACCAAGACTTTTGATTTATAAGAACATAGAAGCAGTGAAATTATATCATGCGAGGACGCTGTGGCAATGTCCAAATGAAGAGTAACATTGCTCGAATCAGTAGAGTATAAGTTGATTAAACCGCAACTTTTTACCCAAGAAGACTTGTTTTGTATTCAAAGTACGTGAAAAAGATATTGACGTGGTGATTAGCACATGCTGGTAAACTTCTATGCATTACAAACGCCCCTTGTGGTCTCGCTTACACTGAGGAATAAATTACCTAATAAACGACTGATTCATCTGCGCTTTATATCTGCTCCACTATAACGTGACGCCACATAGCTGAACGAAGAGTTAAAAGCACTTGGCGCTGTTTCTGTGCTTTCGTGATCCAAGAACGTTGGCGTTCTTAACAATGGCTTATCATACGTGCTACCCTGAAGGTAACGTCTAAGAGGGCCTACATAAGCATTACGACCGTGTTTTCCTAATTAAAGTGAAGCGATCGAATCCATTCATTGCTCTAGTGGGAATTGTTACATTAAAGCCCACCATAAAACATCACATTAAACTTATTATCGGCAGCTTCGCACATAACTGTACAGGGGTGTATCGTATAAGTTAAGCAGCTTCATGCGCGTTATAAACTCGGCCACACAAGCACGATGAGGTTCGATTGCTCCTAATATGGACGCGAGCGCGGCCAAGCGCTCCCGATGGTGAGCATCGGTGCATCAGGTCGTTACCGGCGAACGGGCACCCAGCTCTCTAATACACTATGCGAGTGCATTAGCGCAGAATACGGCGCGTATGCGGTCGTGCTCCAAACTCGCACGTGAGGCGAAGAAAAGAAATAAAGAATATCGTGCTCATTTTCACGTATGTACGAGGGCACTGTAAGTTCCCGGTGGCTCGTTCCGTGCTGGCGCCCTTAATGGAAGTCACGTCCGAGCTATTCGAAAGACTGACCGCGCATACTCATCTCCAGGGATGCTATACAGGGCCCCCAAGTCCGAGACCTCGCGCTCCGTTACGCTGGCTCGAAATTCGCATGCCGTCGCCGTTCTTTGCAGCCAAAGTGGGCGCTATACATACTCTCGCATCGCTTCAGGGTGGGTCACTATGGTCAAGCGTTCCGTACGTGGACCGACCCAGTGGTACAGTCCTATTACGGCGCACATACATCCATTTCCTTCGCTTTGGTCTCAGGTTCGCAACCCTTCTTTCCCACTCCTTCCCCTTTCCTGGGAGAGGACCTTCTTTATGGCGCGATGCCCGGCGCATCCCTCACGGGTTGTTACACGGTTTTTTATAAAAGCAGTTCCCAGTGGCCGTCCACAGATGCGTTGCGCTCATTAGGAAGTAGAAGAAGAGGAGGTTGAAGTCTGCGGCTTTCAAAAACGCCTGGGCGAAGACGAGATGCGAAACTTCCTCCTTCGTGCTCGCCTCAGAAGCCGGCCGAATCATCCGTGACCGGCGCTTGTCCATTTGTCAATGTCCTCCGGCGGAGTGGTTATGTATACGCATAGCCTCCTTCAACATTCTCCGGCATCGCGCTCTTCAAAGCGTCCCCGCCTTCTATCAATTCATTTCTTTTCCTGGTTGGAACTGCTCTCTGGCTCGGCCTGCACGTCGCGTCCACTAAGTGGCCGAAGCGAAATGGGCATCGCTTACTGCGCGGCGTTTGCTGGGGGCGCTTGAAATGAACCTTCGACAGCGTGTCCTGGTGGGCAAGCTTGGCAGAGGTATCTCCTTTCGGGCCGCGAGCGATAGGCTTGTGTTTGTCTGTACTCGTGTCCGCTAACGACAGATCGCCGATGAAGACACATTTAAAGGCCGCTAGCTGTCGCGGGACCCCTCCTGCGGTGTGCTCTAATTTCGGAGCGTCCATGTTGCGTGTACAGCGTGTTCTCGGCTTGACAGTGACGGTGTCTTATTTAGAGGAGCGTTACGGAACTGCACTGACTACGCGTGTTATGCGCTACCCGTTCTTGCAAGTTACCGTGATGTCTATAGGACTTTCCTTGATGAGGTAACGGGAAGTGCGTCATACGCAACGTGACGTGTTGCTCTACTGAATATGTTTTTTTTTCCTCGTACGCGATGTGCCAATGAAATTAAATTTTGGAGGCGAAGTATGGATGACAGGTCTCCTACCAGAACGATGACGCAGCCATCGTTCTGGTAGGAGACCTGTGTGGTTTGGAGAGTGAACCAGCCCCCCCTCCCCCTCCGAAAAAAAAACCTTTTTGCGTGTGTATATATACGCCATCCATGCAAACACACGCACGAACATGCATAAAAGTGGATTGGACCACCCCTCCCCCGAAAAAAACTTCTGGCCACGCCGCTATACGAACAGGCAAGTGTCAGAACACTCGTTTTGCCAAACACAGACCCACCTCGTAATCATGTTTCTTTCTTCTGCGAAGAAGCCCTGCTTTCGTATCTCCTTTATTATTCAAACTATTATGCAAATAATTGATGAAAACGAAAGCAACTATTTAAATTGCGTCACGGAAGAAAAAAAGAGTTAAGGCCACGACAGCGCTGGCGTATGCTCGCTCCTTGTGCCTTGCTCAGCGCTTTATGAATTCTTGTAATGTACCATATATCACGAGTAACATCCTACGTACAGCAGGAAAGCACAGGACTGAAAGAAAATTAGGATACCAAGGAAGAAACCACAAGGTTCAGCAAGTATACTAAACATAGGTTAACCATCTCTGTGTTGCTCATGACGCATCCGTCAAGGAACATCGCCAAGCTACTGCCGTCAACCAAGCGACGATTCCCGTATACAGCGTAAATCGCTGTAAAGATCAGGCAAAATAAACAGGCCTCCTATCACGCTCGGAGAACTAAGTGCCATCTTTAGGAGCGCAGCAATATGCTCTGTGGTTGGCCCCAAGATTAACCGGACACGTCCGAAACAATGGACGTGCCTGCGCCTGATGATGACGGCATGCTCATCATCGTAACCCAGCACGCTTGTGTTAAGAAAGAACGCCGAGTGAGAGCATGGGGAAGAAGAAGAAGATGGCGTGGCCAGTTTTGTGGCGCGGCTCCCGGTGCAGGTCTTCTCCGGCATCCGGGAGTGCGCATTCTCGCGGTTGGTGCGCGTGACGCTTACATGGCGGCGCCGTTCCGTCATGCCGTCACGAGGGACCGAGGCCGTCGCAGAGAGCCAAGGCTGTCTTATGCTGGGTACAGTGCGTGGATTAGAAGCGGTACTGCGTTGTAAGACTTCCATTTAGCGGAGACTGAAGGGCTATGGGGTGGCTTAACGTCGTAAAGGTGTACTGGAAGCATATGTGAGCACCTTAGCCCTCATGACTAGTGATTTCACAACAACCATGCTTCTCACAAAGAAAAGCGAAAAAGGAAATAGCGATCAGGGAAGGGACCAGGCGAGAAGCTACAACGCAACCAATGTTATTCAGTACATACTTAGCAATATTCGTACGACGACAGTGAGAAAAAGTGAAAATAAAGAATAAAACGCGATATGTGAGAAACTTCCAGAGCACAAGTGACACTGAAAAATATGGCGAAAATTTGCAGCGAATGATTGAAGCCTGGGGAAGTGTTAGATTGGGGGTTACGAAGGGAAGTGTCGGATGTTGAAGATAAATATGCAAAATACAAAGCTCACGTTCAATGGCTTGATGGCAGAACAGGGATGGGAAATGCAGTCGAGGATAGTGACTGAATATGCGCGGTGATGAAGTTAAAAAAAATGACAGGCATAGAATGTAATCAGCACGCGCAAGACAGGGTGGTGTGGAGATCAGTGGGGGATAACTTCGCCACTGAGTCGACGTAGAATAGGCTAACGTTGATGATAATGGCGGTGATGGTGAGCATATACTGGCGGTTGCAACTGGCGCATTTAGAACTGTATGAAAGACCTCTTGAGCAGTGAGGTTTACAGCCACACTCTGCAGGACGATAGAACTCACTCGTCATTTCACCTCCGCATCAAGGAATGCACTGCACTGAAGTATCTAGGGCGCGTTCTCTCTCCAGTGATTCTTCAAAGACCTCTGACGCACCACTGCTGAAGGTTTAAGACCAAGGCCCTGCGAAGCGTATGGGTACTCAACTACTATGCTTCTACACCAAAGGTCGGCAAGGTGCGCCGTATTCAAGCATTTAGATGCAAAGCAGGTGTTAATGGGAACGTTTTATATTCTCACTTTTTTTATTGGCGCCAGTATGCCCTACGGCATAAGTTAAATAAAAAGAAAGAGTTCAGTTTCGCTGACAAAGGCCAGGAGCTGTCGATGCAAAGGCCCGTGCGTCCAGCGCGTTAAGTCGGGTGGTCGACCGGGGCGGTAGTCAAGGCCTCGTAGGTGGCGGGTGCGAGCCTTGTGAAGGCCCGGACAGGTCCCAAGTAGGTGATCGATCGTTGCCTCTGTGGCTGGATGATCTTCATTCTTTCATGGTGATCCGTAAAGCGCGTTCACCTGCGAGCTGCTATAAGCAAGACTGGAGCGGGTCAACGGACGTAAGTAGCACACCGCACGAAGACGTGCCACCCAAGCGAGGCCGAGATGAGCGCATCATCAGCTATAGAAGAACGGCCTTCTAATTGCGTCACGCCATCTCCTAATAACAGTTACTCCTGAGCGCCACAGAGGATGAGATTCACAAAGAATGCGTTGGAGGGCCTTTATAGGGCACGTGGGGTGCGTACTGCGCGTGTGGGGCCGGCTGTACTCGCGATTTTGATTTACAGCGCGAAGCGTCCGAGCCAAATTCGTGAGCACCCGCTTCTTTTTTTTTTTTCCCCGGTGCAACGAGTGGTGCACACTCGTCTTGTTCGAGATCGATCCGGTGTAGAACAAGTTCGGTTCGTCGCTGAGGAACACCTCCCCTACGGGCAAACCAGGCCAGCTAGGAGACGATGAGAGCGGTAGACGAGATCACGAGTTGGGCTGGCAATGATCACGACCAGGCCGTATGAGTGCACGGTCAAAGTGCCTGAGATATATGCCCACGCATAGTAGCCAGTTTTGCAAAAAGCTTCTCTGCACGTACTGTTGGGTAGACGTTATTCGCTTATACCCAACGGCAGTCCTACCTGAAGCTACCGCTGTGCGCGGGCCGATTATAACTTTAGGAAAGAGGCTTCTTCGACGCGGCAAGTGATATTCAAACAACTCGTATGCAGTAATGACAGAATAGCAAACTAGACACGAACCATTTTTCTCGTTCGCGAATCGGCCGGCACATCGACGAACGTTTCTTTTCTGTTCATGGCAATAAGATACACTACAGGTAACAAGGACCAGAATTTATGGACGAATGTGAGACTCGGCTTCATGAAGTGAAATATGGCATTCCTCTCGTACTACCGTGTAGGTAGCTTTTTGGAGGCAAAAGGAAGCATTCACTCAGCGGAGGCCGTTCATGATTTGCCATAGAGCTTCCTTCGTCAATCGCTTGGTGCAGTAGATATACTCAATGCGTAATGTTTAAACCTGGAGGAGTAGTCACTTCAAACTTCTCTTTTGTGCAATCGCCTTCTTTGTCACTGCTAGGATATAGCTTTCTCGACAGGTAGACTCTGCAATATTGTTTCTGCAATAAAAGCTGTTACGTACTTAATCTGAAATACACAAAGTATTCGTCATAACATATAATTATTGTGTCCCTTGGTTTTCCTTTCCAACTTCATTAATAAAATTACAAAATGGGGGCCAACGAGCGCGGTACCTAAAGCTGTCTACAAACATCATCATCATCAGCCTGACTACGCCCACTGCAGGGTAAAGGCCTCTCCCACGTTCCTCCAACCAAACCGGCCCTATGCTAGCTGCGGCCTCGTTATACCCGCAAATTTCTTAATATCATCTGCCCGCCTAACTTTCTGTCTCCCCCTCGCACGTTTGCCTTCTCTTGGAATCCAGTAAATTACTCTTAATGGCCACCGGTTATCTTGCCTACGCGCTACATGCCCATGCCCATGCCCACTTCTTACTGATTTCGACTAAGATGTCCTTAACACCCTTTTGTTCCCCTGACCCGCGCTACTCTCTTCTTGTCCCTTAAGGTTACAGCTACAATTTTCCTTTCCATTTTCCCTGCTACGATATTCGAGGCTTACTGACCCGTTCCCACTCCGCGTCATACTTTACGGCTATGGCCTGTTTGGCTCGCAGCACATTCGTCACTCCGCAAACCTTTCCTGGAATTCGCTCAACAAGGACTGAATAGTATACCTACATTTGGCCAGTCTTTCGCTCGCGGACGTCAAAGAGACGAGACAGTTTGTATCCTTCGTCGCTCGAACTAAACTTTGCGCCACACAAATATTCTTCAATTTAGCGCTCTCCTTAGCGGCGTGAACTCGGTCCGCCTCGTGCCGCCTAATTACGCCCCGTAACTCACGGCTCACGTTCTAGCACCGTAGCGTCGGGCCGCTAAACGCGAAGCGTACGAGGACCGTAAATCTTGGCGCCAATGAAGAGGGAGGATGCCTCGTCGGCAAGCCTCTTCTCAAATGCAAATCACTTCCTCGTACTCACACACACACGCACATACGCAGCGAGGGCACAATAGCAGCCACCCACTACCACACACCTAACTTTTTTTTTGTAGGACGGCGTGCCGTTGGCGTTCGTGCTTTTAAAAGAAGACCTCGACAAACGCCGGTATGTATACCGGGGCGACACACTGTAACAGAGCGCAGCAGCTGGGCTGCCGCTACTCCCACTTTTTATGGGGTTTCTAGGTGCGCTGCCCCGGGCCGTGCATGGGGCACGCGTGCATCGTCGCTCCCTTTTGCAGCTTCTTCTCCGCTTTGAGTACACGGGTATTATTGCGGCTGCAGACCCGAGAATCACGAGTCGCGTTCCTTAGAAAGCGGGCAAGGAGCGCAGGGAGGTCGTATGCTCCATAAAACGCCCGCTTCAAAAGTAAAGCAGTTGAAACAATAAAAAGAAAGATACGCAGATGAAAACGCGAGGTCTCGATATAAAAAAAGGGTCATGGAAATGTGACGTCATAGAGGAGGTTTCGATATCAAAAGGCCCGAAGCGGCACGCCTCATTAAAGCTGACATGAAACTAAGAGAGAGCTCCGAATCGACGGGACTGTTTCATCTCAACCGTTCGTTAGACGACCTGCTTGAGCTTGGGTCTGGCAAAGGAAGGTGTGCGGGATTGTACGTTGCTCCGTTTGATTTCCCGACACGTCGGCAGACCGTGACTGGCCTACCAACGACAGAACCAGATGGGAAAAAAATGTCATACTGTTTTCTAGATTTTTTTAAAGAGAGTGTCTTCAAGTTTTTCCCCAACGAATACTACAACAGTGGTTGAGCCTTATTCTAGGACAGAGTAGAAGTGGGCATGAACAAGGAGAACCCAATTGACCATAACATCAGGACCACAGTAGGTGTTTTGCGACGAAGAGCACTGCAGAGATTGCGTACTGCAACGCGAAGCCATCGCATCCTGATAAGCAAAATGCATACGGGCTGAGATCAATCGAGCACAGTTTGATATAGCCGGCATGCTGAATTGTAATCAACTGCCACGTTTCTCTGGCTCCCGAAGTCAATCGGCATCGGGTTCCAGAGCAACCCCCAAATCTCAATCAGCTACACCAAATTTTGCAGCTGCTCAATCATTTCGTTCAATTTTCAGTCCTCATTGTGCCGATCATTCCAATACCTAAATTTCCTATTGAGCGTCCGCAGCAAAGGCAGAAATAGCAACGGAACATGAGCTTCTGTGTATTTCCCTCTTTTTGTGGTGCATTTGCGTTTTTTACAAAACCCGATGACTTCACATTCATTCGCGTCCTATGTCGTGAGTGAAAGCCTGGCAGCAGCAAGGCGGATTATAAGATATGCTTCGTCACCTGCTTCTTGCTAACATCTTATATGGATCAGTTTCCTCGTACCTCGCATTATGAGGCTATAGCGCATCTTGAAGCACTTTTTTCCCTCGTAAACTCTCAGCTATGGTACTGTAAATGAGATCACCTCAGACTTCCGCAGGCTGCTCCTATTTTGCACGGAATTCCTGCTTTTCTTCTGACGCTGACACCGGCATTCACTCCAAGCGGAAGCGCAGCCGTGTCGAAAAGCGCAAGACTTCTGCGGTAGTCCGGAAGCGAGAAGATGTATCTGATTCTTTGCAGTTGTAATTGCGTTACTCGGTTACTCGGACGCTTTTTTTTTTTTTCTAGTTCTCGCGAGGCTGCTCACCCTGTTCTGAAGGAAGTAGATCATTTCTTTCGTTTCAGTGACGAGATTGCTTCATCAAAATGTAAAGCCGGGTTTCTTACTACTGTTTCCGCATGCTTGTTAAGATGTAATTCTTAAAATGGCAATAATAAAAGATATGCAGGCGACTAGTTCGGGGTAGCACGTAACCAGCGATCCACTTATAGAAACTCCATTTGCTATGGTAACTGTCACTGCATGTCCTGCGCGGGTAATTCGCAGTATACATAAATTATACAAAAGTAACCAACATTATGCTCGTAGGATAGTGATCATTCTAATTCCAGGCTGGCTTTCTGCCGGTTCAACTTGCTTTAAAATATCTCTTCGCAGACACTGTTTACTTATGTGAAAAATTATTTCATTATAACGTGCATGCCATCGGCTAAAAGGGCTTCCAAAGGGATTCTTACTATCGAATTCTTGGTTTTGAACAATTACAGCAGGCTAAGAAATCAAAGCAACAAACCAACCAAATTCTTCACTTTCACTTGAAAAAATGTGCATCGTTACACACACGAATCAGAAAAGGCACTCGGCACTCAAGAAGACTTGAAGTTCACTGGGTCTACCTGCCTTCGGGACATCCTTCTGTACTCGATCAACGCGTACCTCCAGTGAAACCATTGAATAGCGCTTCACTTGGGATCAACTGGGCTTTAAGGAAACGAGACACATGTGGCTAATACTTCGCCGTATTGAATAGCGTTTCGCGTTATGAATACTAGACTTAACTGTGGCCCCACTGGAACATCTACTCAGGCCGCAGAGGAAGCATCGGCACTGCAGTGACGTGCGTTGATTTCAGCTTTCGGGTGCAGAACCCAGCAACCTTTTAAATTGTCATTCATGCGACATATCTTCTAAATATCATTTTTCATCAAACATTTCTGTGCCACAATAAGTACTCACAGCAGAGTTCCGATGCATTTATTCATTTTAGTTAGTAAGCAAAGCTTTCAATGTAATATGTAGTAGCGGGTTGACTTACGATTAATTGGTGATAAGGTTCGTGCAATGCACACGTGACTGCGCCGTGGCTTATTTATCCTCTAGAAAATGCATGACATAAAAAGTGTGAACAGTAGAATGATTCTTGTGAGCTCATCGCTTTGCACATCTGGTCGTCATTTATGAACTCCCGTTTATAGTTACAATGGATGGAACGCGTGAACAATCCACTATAGTTCTCGTCATTCGTTTTCTCAAGTATGATGTGTAATTATCACACTTACTCCGCAAGATGTGCTGAATTTCCTTTGCCTGCGTCACAGCTTATGAACTTTGTAGTGGAGCAGATGCACGAACGAGTATGCGCCTGTGAAAGAGGACGAAAGACGACCCGCGTTCTGATTGCGCGAGAGCCTGTGCCGCCTTTGCCAACCTTGCACTGTGTTAGCGTACGGTCCCTTTTCGTCGCGACCTCCTTACATCAATAAACCTCATCACAACTTTAAAGGTTCTTTCAGGTGTATAAAAGTGGCGATCTGGAACAATAAGTACAGTGAGAAAATTTACATTGTCCCTTATTAATTAACCGATATAAAGCCGTATAATCACTCGTTTAGAGTTCATGATCGTTCAGAATCTTCGGCACCAATTCTCCCTTGACAATTTAGGTATTCTTTACATTGAGAATTCAACTGATGTAGTACCAAGATGTCTGAGTACTCACTTTCTGTCCAGGTGTAGGAA
Source organism: Rhipicephalus sanguineus (assembly GCF_013339695.2). Taxonomy (NCBI): domain Eukaryota; kingdom Metazoa; phylum Arthropoda; class Arachnida; order Ixodida; family Ixodidae; genus Rhipicephalus; species Rhipicephalus sanguineus. The sequence goes on along the minus strand of NC_051186.1, from coordinate 112,884,979 downwards.
CTTCATGTCCATGGAGTGTATGGAGGTGAACACGGATGTCGAACCCTGAACGACGCACTCTCGCGTCTCAGGCATGGCCACGGGAGTGCACGTCGCCAGGAACACGGGCTCGTTACGGCTGCACAGCGGCAGGTACGACACGAAGTGGCCCTGCACCAGAACCACCTGCGGAAAGCAAGTTTGAAATGAGAGCTCAATAAAACCGCCACAAATATGTAGAACATAGTAGGCATACAGGGTGTTTCAAGAAATGTGTTAACCTTCTCAAAAAATCAGGAAAATACGATATTTGATTGCTGTCTTCAGAATTCGTTTTTCTGCAGTGGTAGGAATTTTAAGATGGTTAAAGAAATTATTTGAGACCGTAATTACAAAAGTTATATTAATTCCTAAGTTCCTAATTAGTGGAGTTAGGTGGTTGTGTCAAATGGGAGAATTGAAGTTCTTCGTGCCAGAAACGCTACCCAACTTTGAGATTTCGTAAAAGTGGCATCTAGTAATAATTACGAAGTAATGAAATTCAACCAAATTCAATGGCGAAACCTAAACAGAAACACGGAAGAACGCAACTGCGATATCCTTCTAAGACGTCCAATATGAGTGAATGAATTTTTCTGTAGCGCTAGGCATCTTGAGATGGTTAGAGACATGACTTGAGACAGTAATTAAGAAAGTTAAATTAATTAACTTTTTAATTAGTGGAGTTAGGTGACTGTGTCAAATTGGGGAATTGAAGTTCTTCGTGCGAGAAACCAATCCCAACATTGAGATTTCGAAAAAGCGGCCTCTAGTAACATTTACGAAGTAATGAAATTCAACCGAATTCGATGGCTTTGGCTGTTGAAAGCCGTTGCATTTCGTTGAATTTCATTACGCCACAACAATTACTAGAGGACGCTTTTTCGAAATCTCAAAGCTCGGCTGGGTTCCTTGCATGAAGAACTTCAATTCGCCAATTTGACAAAGTCACCTAACTCCACTAATTAAAAAGTTAATTATTGTAACTTTCTCAATTACTGCCCTAAATGATGTCATTAACTGCCTTAAGATTCCTGCCGCTACAGAAAAAGCAATTCTGAAAGCCCCGAGCAAATATCGCATTTTCCTGATTTTTTGAGAAGGTTGGACACATTTCATGAAACTCTCTGTATAGTGTACCTTCAGGTAACCTGCTTAGGCAAAGGTAGGAAGATGTACATTACGACAAATAATCAAGGTATTTCAAGGAATGCATAATTTCCGAGTTGGAGAATATTCGCTAGCAGTGGTTCTTGCGCATGTCTACAAGACCCGTAAACATTTAGCCACAGCTTATACAAATGAGCAAGAAGGCACTTCTACGTATTTTGTTTCTCGTCAAGCAGCTTTAGGAATGAGCGTTTCATTGATTCATACGAGAGCTTAGCTCCATGGCAACGAGTGGCCATTTATGTGACCTTTTGCATCTTTGGAGACTTCATTATATTGCGTTTTCTGAGGATGAGCAGTCGGCATCACCTAAAGGCGACAACCCCTCCTAAAAATCAGGCGGATTTGAATAAAACATGTAGAAATCCGGTTGAAGCTTCCTCTCATGCAGCAAGGCGACCTTGTTAATCTTTGCACCTCATTAAATCCTAAACACATGCTGGAGCTATGTCAACAGCACTGCCTACAAGACATTATCATAGACCGCTCTGCTATGAAAACACAGCGTGTAAGCTCTATAACTAAGCAGTACAACACTATCCTAACTACAGGCAGATAGGTCTGGACGAGTTCACGAGTGCTCGAATTGCTGCACAAATCTCGCAGAGATACGTGTAAGTAAAGTCATCAGAAGACGTCATTCAAAGCATCGCGCACACTCAACAAGCTTCAAGACGTGCCCTGACACGGGATAGATTAAATGGATGCTCGTTGGTTCAAGAAAATAAGCGCAGTGATACGAAGGAAAGGGGACAGCAACTAGGTGCGCGCATTGCAGCGTTCAGCAAAGCAGGTGAGTAATCAGAAAGAAGCGGTGCTTCGATTGACGTGTTGTTTACATTCGGACAGTAGCAGCTATAGAAAGGTATAGAAACGAGCCTATTAGCAGCCGTCACTCATCGCTTTGCACCCGCTACGGTTGCTTCGACAAACACTGCGCATCGCAATAGATTGGAACGGCCACAGTTAAGAAGAAGAAGAATAAGAAGAATGCACGTAGTTCCGGCGACAAGGGTCATTCGGGGCAGCCGAGCGGAACAGAGAGACCGATACGCGGAACGCCTCTCCATTCCTGCACTGCTTATTCGTATGAAGAAGAAGCGAAACGAAACGCGGAGCCCTGTGAATAAGAGTGGCTCGCGATGGCCGATGCATCTCAGCCCGTGAAGAAGAAGAAGAGAAGCACTCCTCTTTCGTTCCCTTCTCCAGAACGAGAAATCAATGCCGTCTTGGCCGGAGGGGCGGGGAATGGCTCTACCACAAGAGGCACAACAAACGACCAACACAAGAACAGCAAAAGATGATCACGTAAACAGCAGAAGACAAGCAAAAGAACAGCAAAATACCAGCCAAAGAGTAGCAGGACGAAGATTGTTTCGTTCCCAGGGATAGAAAACGGCAGGACTATAGCAGCCACCATACAAGTCCTGGCTTGTACAAAAGAGTTTGTCACACTTTTTTATTCGTTCTCAGTTACCTCAGTTTTAGAAAAGCAAATCGCCTACGTTGTATTCTGTGTTGTTTTTTTCTTTTGGGGCAGGATCATCTTTACGTCGTTCTCACTACCCCAGTCTGCGGCTCGCCCCCCCCCCCCCCCTCCAACCACTTTGCCTATCTGCAGCCCTCTTTGCCCCACAGGGCAGGCAGGCGTGTACTACGACAGCCATTGTTGCTTGTCGTCTCAGGAGAGCAACCGCTGATCGTTTCGTTGAAATCGTCTCGAGTCTGTCGGAGATGCCCCGAACCGTACGGACGCGTTCCTTCATGCCCGGAAAGTACTGCTGGCCTTTCAGAAGTCCGGATGTGAATTCTGCATAGCTCAAGTCTTTATTGGTGATGCGTGCTTGTTGTGTACGCCGTAAGTACCTGTGAAGGGAAACACGGCGGCTATTACGTCGCGGCTGCGTATTTTCGCGTAGTATTTTGCTTAGCTAGCCGCTCGTCGTTTCCGGTAGGCTAACCGAAACCACTTGCTAAGCTGCCTTCCTTACACTCTTAATCATGTCCTGGTTAAATGCTGGCTATATCCAGGAAACCAGACGAAAAATGTCTGGTTTCTGGCTATATCTAGCACTTTAAGCGGGTCCTGATTAGGAGTGTACCCGGCTAGACACCGGTGCGATATTGTATTGTTTTCTTGATCTTTGACCTGTGATCATTTACTGTTATAGCGTATATTGATTCTAAATTGTGCAAAGTGTGCATGTGCGCATGCACACTATGTATTTTTTCTTTTCTATGTATCTTACTATTTCAATTTAGAAACGTTCCATATTCTTCATGTAAGCCGCTTTCGTATTCCTTGCGCGTATTAAAATCTTCATTACAGATATTTCCGCCTTTTTTTTTAGAATACTAATGTGCATACTCGCATACTAAATCACTGTCTGCATTACCATTTTCATGTAGTTAAATGCAATGTAGTAGTGGTCATACTTCGTTTATCTTGTATATGAAACTCTGACATGATTTTGCACACACTGACGTGATGTCAGTTTAAATTTATTAAGCGCAGTCCTGGGCACCCTTCAAACGCACATGTAAGTATTAACTACCAGGCAACATACACGAGGCCTTTCGTTCGTAAGCGGTAGTTGTAACTGATCCCTTGATTTCCTTCGCAAACTTCGCGTTGGCTTTAGAATGTTCTTAGGAACGTATGCATAGTGTAAGGACCTTTCTTCAGTTCGAACAAGAAATCTTTCAAACTCACGATATGGCTACAATTGTGCGAGTGATCGCAGGTTTTCCTGATGCTAATGAAACAGCTATGCACCTTCCTTAGACAGCCTCAAAGCGTGGCAATGACTAAAGTTTTGCTTTGCTGTATCTTCTTACTGCGAACGCACTCACTCTCGGCCCTTGGAACGGATTCCCGCCGCAGCTATCGTATAGCAAAAGAAGTTACGCCAGTTCCAACGCAATGGTATGCATAACACTGACGCTCACACGCCTCCCACATGAAAGAACGCTGGCGAGCTCGGCACAGCACAATGTGTGCCGGTGTGCATCTTCGCCCGGATGCCACTTTCCGTTTCTTCCATTGTCGAGGCGTGTGAGAAGGCCGAGGTTGCGGCGGGAGAAAACGAGCTTTCAATCACCCTTCGGCCTGCGAGGGTCAGCTTACGATGTGCCCATCTTCTATATCGACTTCTCGGTCGTTTTGTTACATTTACTTTTTCGTTGTGTTATTTTTTTTTATGAATAACGAGAGTGTGCGTGTGGGCACATGGCTTCAGAAAGAGCTCGACTCTTAACGATATCTTTTCGGCGGGTATGCAAGTCAGCGTGGCCTCGAACGACTTTTGTTCCGAATCTCTGCAATACAGGAACGTCGATTTCCGAGCGGCGCTGATAGAAACGTGAGTATCTCAGTAACTGAGCAGCGTATTTCATGAAAACGCTATGGTTAAAGCCAACCTTTATAGGATACTGCCGTGCGCCTCCAGGATGAATGATTTCGGTTGTAACCACTAATGGAACAAAGCGACGAATGCGAAGGGTACACTACGCACACGATTTCCCCGGGAATCCCCGGCCGGACACTCTTGACGCGCGTCTTTTCTGTGAACCATGGAGCCTCGGCGTGTTGCTTCCCGATGGATCTGTCAGCGAACTGTGCCTCTCTACGTTCGCGCGGAGCCTCACGTACTACAGTAGTTCGGGCACGTCACATCGCGTGTAGTCTTCCCGGAGCTTCCGTTACTTAAACCGCGTTTACGAACTTGGCAGCGAGAAACGGTAAGTTAAAATGAGCAGAGTAGCGCGCGCGTTGTCTAGACGGCAGTAAGTGTCCATGCCGTGTAGGCTCACACGTAGAGCTTGTTGGCAAAGGCGAGAGGATTGTGATGGCACGAGGCACGATGTTAACTCCCGGCGAAGCAACGCCGATTCGAGAATAGATTTCCGTTTGCGTGCACAGAAAGTGAATGGTATAGCCCAGCATTAACACGTAGAAGAAGGATGCGTTGACTAACAAGCAACGTTTTCTTGTATTTCATGAAGACAAGCATTGAAAGGAGGCGGCAACTCGAAATTCAAATTGTTGTTATGGATAAGAGTCGCGGATGTCCTCGTCACACCTGCTCGGCGCCCCGTCATAAAAAATTGTAGTGCTATTGTGTCATAAAGAAATTAGGGTTCGCACAGGAAAACTTTGTGGAGCCAGATCTCACCTTCTGGTCACCGAAGCGCATCTGTCGACGTGCGTTGCGCGAGACATTCATGCGGCAGAGGAAGAGCCTCGTGTCCGGCTCGTGGTGGAGGACTCCCAGTGGGTTCGGGCTGCGCATCAGCTCGGCCTGGATAGCCTGGTGGTCTTGCTTCTCGATAATGTCGTACACGCTGTCACCGTGGATGAGGAGGTCCTCCTGCGAATACAAAAGTAGCATGCAATAGGCATATCGGGCTGAAGAGGCTGTTTTATTTCAATTTCCATAGAAATACCGATCTGTTAAATCCGCTCAAGCCATCCTTCACACCTCTGTTTTGCTTAGTCTAAGAAACGTCTTTTTTTTTTCATGAGTCAATGGACAAAACATTTCCTCTTTCCCAATCTCTCTTCGATTCTAATGCGTTGCGGTTGAATTCGATTGCCTATATCGATCCCAATGACCTTCACACTTGTACTAGCTTGTAAACTTTGACAAATTACTAGAGTGAGTAATGGAACTTATCAGCCAACAGTTCCGTTCTCCCGGCAAATCCAGTACTGTCTGCCTCCACAAAGCAGCATGCACTTATACGTAGAATAAGCGTTGAAAACGAGGACACCTTATCTACTCCGGTGCAGGATCATTTTTTTTTCCGCAGTGCCAGCAGCAGCAGCAGAGACACAAGCAGACCGCTTGACTCAGAGCTTGGTTTATTCTGTATCTCGGTTGCATCTCGCGTGCGCTAACGATCCTGCGACTGTAGCTGCAGTGGCAGCAGCAGTCAGCGCACAGAGGGCGTCGGTGAGCGAGCGGAGCGACCTCGGTCGGCAGCCGGGTGTACCCCTTGCTTTGCTTCGATAACTGCGGGGCACGACTGGCGGGTTTTAAGCAATGCGCGTTCACAGACGTCCCGCCCATTTCTCTGCACCCGCAATTTTGCCGGCAGCAACGTTCTGTAGGAGCTCGACTGGCAATGTAGCTAGTAGCGACATCCTCGACATGTGTTTATGTCGGCGACAAATTTGGCTCGGCGTGGACAGCCTTGTTCCTCGCGTGTCCGTGTGGTTGAGTTATCAGCCAGTTGGCATTGCGCGAATGAGGCGTGAACATAAACAGGAATGAAATAATTAAAAAAAAACTAAGAGGACAAAATAAGTTAACTAACAGAAATATCTGCAATTATAACTTCGTCCTCGCCAGTATATGTCCAAAGCGTCAAGGCCAAATCATAATCAAGCCAGCAGCCTCAGGTCATTTGAAATGCCGAACTGAAACCAAAGCAGATATTATTCTAACAGCTTTTTTTTTTTTTCACGGCGCTCTCGTTTCATATAAGTAGACGCGCAATGCCACCACACTTTTGAGTATACTCGACACGAAAAATGTGAACGACACGACCAAATTTAGAAGATATGTCGTTGTTATGAAAGCGTGTTATCATTAGTTCTACTGTTGAAATTTTTAGTTGCGCACCATAGAATTCCGCTTAAGAATCGCTCTAGAAGTTGAAGTAGGATGGCAAACTCGGCGCGCTGGTCGAAATGTATGGTACTCGAAGAGCAGCGCAAAACACAGGACCAAGGATGCTTCTTCTCTTCCTTGGTCCCGGCTTTCTCGCTGTTGTTCAAATACTCTCTTGAAAGACAAATCGGCCTCGCATTTCCACGTTGCCCGAAGCGGCAAGTGTAATCAATGTACTCCTCATATATATAAGGAAAATATGAACTCCAAGTATTCTGTCGCCCTTCTTAGACACACGGAGCAGCGACTTCCATGACACATCCACACCTCTCGAGAATCGCAAGGAACGAGCTCTACAGTGGTCATATTTCTTTTCCCAAGAACGACTGTCGCCGTGTCGTTCTGCAGTGGTCCCCGATACGTATGTAGGCCACTTATCTGCTGCTAACTCAATTACCACTCTCCGCGCGGCTGCCCTCTATACTCCGAGGAGCACTGTTCCCGCGTACGCAGGTCTTTCGTGTGCACGCATGCACACCGACCACACGCTGGCGCAGCCTTGGCACGAAGCTCGCGCTACTAATTAACGCCCCTACACTCATTACAGGCTTGCGTCGTATTGTTTCTCGTCGCGTGAGGAAGTGGATGTATATATACAGGAAAAAAAGGTGCACTTAATTGCTAGGTGACTTGACATTTTTCTCTGTTTACTTATCTCGTGAGTTATAGTCGCTCTGTAGGCGTAGCCTTCGGCGTGGGAGGGCATCGATGCTTGCCTTGTAACGTATCTACCGACAAGTTAGCCCAGAGTCCATGGTAGCTGCGACACCAAGATCGCTTTTGCGTGTGTCGTAATTGAAAAGTATAGCAAAAGCAAGGGAATGTTCGAAGGGGATCAGTGACGTCACTTGCCCTTCGTAATTCCGTTGCTTTTAATTAATTGAGCAGATAGGGTTTCGCGTTTGCTGTGCGGATTCTGGCTCAGTTTTTCCACGTGTCTGAGGGCTTTTATTTTATCGATTGGCCTCAGAGGTAAGTTGATCTTGCCAACGTCCCTACATCAGATCGCCGACAGCAACGTTTAGCCAACCGTAAGGCGCGATACATAGTATTCGCAGCATACATACTGAGTATATAGAGGATTGAAATAACTCTCCAGTCAGTCGTCAAGTTTGATACGTGTGATGGGACATAAAAGCAGGTAGATATTAAAAGTAAATTGTGAACAAGAATATTTGTGTATTTAATCGCGGTTATGTTTTTCTTTTTCTTATTCTAAGTTATTAGGAGACAATATTTTTATAGCACAGCGTCTGAGTGCACCCTTAATAATGTCCTGCTTAATGTGCTACTCATAACCAGGACACTAGACGTTTTTCGTGCAACTTCCTGGCTATAGCTAGCACTTTAAGCGAGGCCTCTTTAAGAGTGTTGCAGAGCCTTACGTTTTTCGATGATACCACGGTCAGCAAAGTAAAGAAGACACATTTTCGACAAATTCTTCAGTTACATAGTCGTTAGTATTTAATTTACAAGCCACCAATCGATTGTGCGCAATGGCTTTCTACCGGCTTTGGCATCCGTGCTAACATTTAAGCACAGGGGTTGTTTAATCTGCCACATTATAACTTGCGCCGAGCGACATGAAACGATCGGGCTTGTGAATAATCAGAACAATCGCGAAAGCTGAAAGCTATGCAGGTGGTCATCGAATCAATTCGTAATACCCGAAACACCAATCACAAACGTGTATACACAAGACGGCTTAGGCAGGCCATGGTGTGCAACTAAAACACTTAAGCTGGCCCTCACACACTCGCGCTGCATATACGTTTTCTCGACTGTACATTATATAGACATGACTCTTTTCGTTCTCAGGCAAGCCCTGCAAGACCCCCGCGAGAACTCAATGTACACGCAGCAGTTCCTCGTGAATACCCTTTGCTAGCGCTCGGTGCTTCGCTATAAATACGCTATGATCTTTTTTTCTTCGACATCCGCATTAGTATCGCCGCGGGACATCACGCTTCACGTCCTTATGAATACTGCTGTTTTACCTTGTTCGTTTGATATGCTAGCACACATAAACAGCGCTTAGTCAACGATAACATTCGTCGCGCACCAGGCGAGGCGTGATGTCCCCGAGCTACCCGATTCCAGATATCACGGCATGCGAGACCACTCGGGGCGAGTGCGATTATCGAAAATGAGTCGTGTGCGGTCTCCCTCCGTCTCAATCTCTGTCTCACCCACGGCTGACAAGGGCTCAACGAGGAGGAAACTGGGAGGGCGAGGGACAGATTAACTGGGTTCATACGGGAGAAAGGTGCTCTTCTTCGTCTGAGCGTACACACACGACCAGCGACCGTCTATGTACAGCTTCTTCACTTCTTCGTTTCGCAGTGCCGTATATAAGCGGTTAATTGCTGCGTCTCTTCGCCCTTATTTATCGATCATAACCCCCTCCTTCTCAGAGACGCGTCTGGAAGTGGCCACCGAAGAAGAAGATGATCCTTTCCCTCTCTCTCGCAAGTGGCAAGCACTCGTCGTGTCCGGTTCGCGACGCGTTTCTCGACGAAAACGCTTCTTCGTCGAACCACGCCCCTTCGATGGCGTAATGAGATCAAGTCCTCTTACGTCCGCCGTGACGTGGGCGTGGCTGAGATGGTGTCAAGGGGTCGGTTCAGACCGCAAATTGCGAGAGGGACACCGCTGTTGCTTGTTGTTGCTTTATAAGCAGTGGCGACGCTTTCTAACAGAGCTTCAAAGGTGCTGAAGGGCTAGGCGACGGCACAAGAACGCAAAAACATAGCCGCCTATACTCTTGTGAGTTTTTATCCCGTCGCGTAGGGCTTCTCCGTTTTAAACCGTGGAATGTGCCGAAAGCTGAACTATCAGCGTTTCATTGTTAGTGGGTTAAGTTCCTTCGTTACTTCAAGATTTTGTTTTTTTCTACTCGCCATTCTGCTTCATTCACGATCTCGTATCACCTTTTCAAACTTTAACTTACTTCTTTGATTGTGCATACAGTAAAGTTTTATGTGCCCAACGCCCCCTAAACATGCTGCAAATGGTCCCTCGATGGATATTTAAATCGCTTCACATATCAAATCAGTAACTACATTCATGGCATTTCAATGTCTCATTTCATTGTTTCCATCGTTTACAACACGCTTACCAAGTGTCTGAGTGAGAGTTAAGTCAGCCCATCAGCCGTGTTAAATTCTCATCTTTAAGAGAGGAGACAAGACGGGCCGATGAGGAACAGCGTTTCGAGGATGATGCTTAATTATCAAACACATGGGCTTAATAAACCCCACAATCGTATGAGGCATGCTCTCCAAACCGCACGCTGTCAGGACTTTATTTCCGTTCATCTGTATCAGCAAATAGCTGAGAGCATTTCTTAATCTCGTGTAGCGTGGTTTCCTACACTGGTTCTTATTCTCGTTTTTCTCAATAGTTTCTTGCATTGCTTTCATAAAGTTTGTTGGCAACGCTTGGGTGGCTCTGCCAATTTTCACATGCCCATTTAAGCGCCAGTGTTAAGAAGTTTAACTTTGTCCGCGCCGTGACCTGAGTTCGTGCTATCTGACGATACCTCTTGCAGTAGCGATTTATGCACATCAGCATCATCATTGGGGTGTACGTGTTCTTTACAGTTGACTAACGTGTATTATTTGAGAAGAGACAGGTTGTTGCTGTAAACAGCACTGAGTGCACTGCGTGCAAGAACCCTAACGAATGGCAGCGTGGTGAAGCACTCTCGGGTAACAAAAATGAGATGTCGTGAAACTAAGAATGTCGATCGAGCCATTGCAACATTTCGACTTCTCAAAACATCGGCGCTGATGAAGGCAAGGCCGCTGGTCGAAGCGTCGGCTCCTGCGACGTTTTCTTAATGACGACCGCTTATCACCTCAAGCTTCCAGCTTGCCCTGAACTTCTCTCTAGTTTTGATCTATCATTACAATTACATTACACAGGCCTCTTGAAACGAGGATGTTTACGACAAAAGGAGCTTTTATGCATAAGGGTTAAAAACATAACAGCAGATAGCTGATTGTTGGATGCCAGAAACGGTTCCTTCGATTTATCAGTATGGTGTAACCAAAAGTAAGTATCCACCTATACTGCGTTTAGGCAGCCACTGAAGATAGAATTCCATTTCGCATTCTAGCAAGTTAGAGCTTCATGTAGGTAGACATTAGAAGTAAACTCACCATGGAGTGGCCGAGGTATTCGGCAGCGTTGTCCGAGATGTAGAGCAGCTTGCCGTTTTGCGTCATCATCATCAGGAATCCACTCATCGCCTGCGATGAGCAAAACGAATACACATATGATATCTTCTTTTAAATGTGTGTCAGTATTCCTTTGTTTTTGTTTTTCCGTCATACGTTATAAAACAAGGACTCCAGATGCTATAGGGTTCAACACCCATATTGCGTGTGCTGCTAAGCTCTCATTGAAACTGCTGTGTTTAAAATTACCTTAAATTCGACAAATTTACCTTTATTATCACTTTTGCCATCTTTAACGCTCAAATTGCATGGAAAAGACTTGGTATGCTCGTCGAAGAAGCAGTCGAAAGCATAACTGCTCGATACACGAAGCAAGCAGGCTAGACTTGTGTAAACTAAGACGACCAAACCTAATAATTACACATCGTGAGCGATGTCATGGAATATCTCTGTTCGTTACATTCCAAAATTGCCCTACGTGAAATATAAAACGGACGAGTCCCAAAGAAACGTTCACGAAAGCTTCAGGATAGACGTCCGTGGAGGCGGAAACTTATTTCGTTCCCCAAGAGAAATCGACACCATCACAATGGCAAAGCCACGCTACGCGCTGTGGTGTACACGAAACAATCTCTATTCCCATTACAAACACGCGGATACGGATAGATTGCATACGGCTCGCGCTCATCGAAGGAGAAGAAAAAAACCGATCGGCCTCAACCCGCGATCGTTATCACTTCCTTCGAAAGACGAATCGAGCAATGGGAAAATTGCCTTTGCTAAAGAAACAAAGCAACAGAGAGCAAACATGGGCAAAAGGATATGTGGCGGCTCGTTTATAACGAGCATTCATCCATCTCGAACACCTATCGTTCACTCTTACCCTCCTTCCTTCATCATGGAGCGTGGTACAAATAGAAAGAAAGAAAGAAAGAAAGAAAGAAAGAAAGAAAGAAAGAAAGAAAGAAAGAAAGAAAGAAAGAAAGAAAGAAAGAAAGAAAGAAAGAAAGAAAGAAAGAAAGAAAGAAAAAGGAAAGAAGCAGGCATACATGGTGCTGCTCATGCATGAAACTGGCTATGCTCACAGCAGCAAGTGCCGGGTCTCAATACATGTGACTACTCAAGCGCGCGCGCGCAGTTATTATTGGTTTCTAAATTTGCTGCGTGTTCCGGCAGCAGCCTCATGTAAGCGGCCCCCGTTCGCGCTAGGCTTCCATCGCCAATGCTCCGCAGCTCCAAATGAGTTCCGGCACAGACAGACGCACACGAGGCGCTGTTGTTTCGAGAGAGCCGTTTTGCGCGAGAGCAACACAACCGGACTCTCAGCGAGGAGAGGAATTAGTCACCGAGAAAAAAAAAATGCGGCTTCCTTAACAGACGCACGTGCGCAAGCTGTATAGCGGGTGAGTTGCTTAAGGTGCGAGTTATTCGGTGAGCTGAGTCGTTCGCGCGGTTCACCGATGTTTGGCCCTGCGGTTGCGGGGCGTGGTCCCTTCCTATCTCACCTTTTTATCTTTTTGTTTTAGCGTTCGTCTATGCTCGCACTGAGTGTGCGCGCCTAGAACGAACGCCACGCTGCCACGTCTGTGAATGCGTGTGTATTCAGGTGGTGAGCAGATAGATCTGTGTAGGTGTGCGTTTGTGTGAACTCCCCGCACATTTTCTGGGAAGTAGCTAAATGAGGAAACAACAGCTTCTTGTCCGGGTTTCACTACATTTGGGCGGCGTGCGTATACCGCGGCAAGCGTAGGGCACCGCATTGCAAGAATGGACGGTTGCGAAAGATCCCATTATTGCCAGTTTGTTTTGTTTTTAGTACTTTTTGCGAGGCGGTGGATACGTTGTAAGACTATTAGCTCGTTAAGATACCTGCTGTTTTTTTTTTTCTTCTTTTGCGCTTCTAACACTCGATCGTTCGTTATCATACATGCATACGCCTGGCCACCGAGCGAGTGTCAGCTTCTGTCGTGGGGATTTCCCCTTTGTTCTAAAAGCGAAAATATCATATCGCTTTTCTACGACCATAACAACATCGGAACAAGGTCCCTGAGCCGGATCTGTCTCGTCCTCGACAAATATTCACGGTAAACCAAAGTCTTCCTCGTCAGTTCTATATTATTTCTGAACAGGCGTCTTGTGAGCATGAAAAAAAAAAATGGCGAAGCTTGCACTAAGCTGCGCAAGCCTTGATACAGAGAAACTGGACGATTCTGAAGACTAATCTGGTTGCTTCTAGGTTGTTTGTAGGCCTTAGCTAGGTGATGGCGGTCCTTTCTAGTCTGCTTCTGTATATTTCCAAGGCTTTAGCTAGGTGATGCAAGGTTGTTTCTCCGTTTATTCTCAGCGCAGAGAGATTCGAGTTAAACCACAGAGAGTCACATGCACGGAACGGATGTCCAAACTCCAGAGACAGAAACTCGCGCTGAAACCAAGCGTTCGTACCGCTCATACATCTACGGGCAGGTCGTTGTTGGCGTAGGCCTTCCATCGCTTCGGAGTCTTCTCGCAGCCACCGTTGCCTTTTCCCGTTCCCTAGTGTTGGGCTAACTGTTGCCTTCTTCTTTTTTAGTGGACCCGTGGTGAGTAGTGGGATTTACCAAATTTCTGTAGCACATACCTGATAGGGCACACAGAGCGAGCCACACAGGATAGGCCGCACAAATGACGACTGCCTTACACAGCTTCGCTATTAAAAAACATGCCGCGAACCATATAACAAGAAAGGAATCAGAGTCCTTCAAATGTGTTAATCGTTAAAGCACGAGAGTTCCTTTATTATGTCCATGTCACATCATCCAAATCACATCCCTCCCGTCTCCTCCCAATGCCATGATTGCGGCCGCTCACGGCACTTCTCAGTTTCATTAGTAAGAAAGGCAAAGTCAGAACGATAACAACCGAATGCTGAATAAAAGTAGTGCTGTTCTTCATACGCACAAAGGCAATGTTGGCTTCAGTGTGCATTTTGACAGCTGCCTGCCAAAGTCACCTATCGGTAACCTGCTCCGGCTTAACGAGATTTCGAATTCTCGCCACCATTTCTTTCGTGTTTTTTTTTTCTTTATGGTACACTTTTGTTGACTATGTTCATCTTTTTTTTTAAATATGGGACAGCTGTCAAGTTCCGGCATGGAAACAGAGTCCTATTTCACTATGTCGTATAACTAATTTCAATACTCCAGTACGTTTGCACCGCCGAAGCGAATGTTTCCGTGAGAACGGGCTGTATACAGAGCCACGCTGTGCTCGCAGTGGTGAAGTCAAGGCTAAACGTACCATGTAGAAACTAAGCGTCACAATTAAAACCTACCCCCACACCCGCTGAAATATGTAGTAATCGTACCCGTGGATACGTCATCGAAGCATTCCTTGCGAAAGTTTGCATACTACTTGCTGCGTAATGTTAGAACACTACCACGAGCAGAACAAAGAACAGCGCATCTGATAAAGATATCGTATCGAGAGGTAAGCACATTTAAAATACTGCAAATGGAGCAAAGCTGGAGCGATGTCATTACGCTTGCTAAAGTTTAATCTGATTACCCTTGAGCGAGGTTACTTTAGTGATGACCGATTGATTGATTGATTGATTGATTGATTGATTGATTGATTGATTGATTGATTGATTGATTGATTGATTGATTGATTGATTGATTGATCGATCGATCGATCGATCGATCGATCGATCGATCATTCGATCGCAGTCACTCACGTAGCTCATTCGCATAATGCCAACGAACCACTGAACAGCGCTAATCTAGGTGCGTCTCCGCGGAAACATCCATGAATTACGGAAGAGTGAGTATTCCATTCGGGCGGCGGGAGAAACGAAAGGCTCGTGCAGGTATATCTTTCGTCTCCGTGTCGCGTGAGTCACGAAGGAAAACACACTCGCCACAGGTCGCGTGCAGGCGCCACGCACGCACACACGCACGACGACAACGACGACGCCTCGAGTTGTCGTCGCGTGCCGCCAGGTCGTCCGTCATAAAAAAAGGAGAGTCCTCGAGCGAGCAGAACCGGATCTCGATCGGAACGCCAGATAAGACGCCCAGGCGGCGAAACGTGGCGGAAGAGCGCCGCCGTTCGCGTCGGTATGCGAAGAGTGTGCACCGCCGCATTGCACCTGAGACGTGCGGATAAGTGAGACTTCACTTCTATGTGAGAAAGCTAAGGTCGCGACCCCGGCGCAGTACGTATCCCGTTTTCACTGCTCGGTGAACGCTGGGCACATGAATGTGGCATACAAGGATTGCACGTTCCTCCATTAATTGAGAGAGCTTTTCCTATGCGTGCAATGTCGGTTGTTAACAAAGCTTTAAAACAACATGGTCACAAAAAGGCAATGTAATAAAGCGTAAGCTAAGTGTAGTATTTAGAGCCGCGCCAGAATTGCTTTCAGAATACCGCACTCTAAGGGTGCAAGTTACCCACTAACCAGGGAACTGGAATTGTTTTATTCTAGCGAAATCTTTCTATTCTTGCGTGCTTGCCACTTTTTGGGTGGCACCATTCTTCGTGGCATCTTTCTTGCCGAGTGTAAACAAATGTTGGGCTGCTTCCCATGCACAACTGGACCTGTGGAACACAGCTTATCTGCGGATAAACAACTTGCACCAATGGTCATGTGCTACGCTGGTTATCTGGCATTGCGTAAGCGAACATTGTTGGCAAATTTCCGTGTAAAGGGAAAGTGAGAGTCTTAATTGTCAAAAAAAGTAGAAATAGCGGTTCCAGTGGCAGCAAACTGAAGAACTCAGGTGCAAAGTGGCGGAGAAGATAGCAAACTAAAAAAACAATCGAGTAACAAGACAACAAAATGGAACCAGGGCGTGAGCATAGGAGTAAGGAGAACTGCGTATAGAAGTGAAACAAGCTATTTCAATACAAATCAATCCGTTCTCGCGCATCGCAAATCCCCTAACATGCCCCACTGGTGGTGACGAGGTCAAAATACCAAAGGTCTGCTGTCTAATATCTTTTTTTTTCTTATTTGAACAGAGCAGTTCAGTGTATGTGAACGTAAGACAATAAAGCGAGTTTATGACACCTAACCCCAACCAATAACTACCTCCCATCACTATTCTTTACATAGTAACATTGTCCGTACTGTCCACAAGAGACGGGAGCAATGCTCCACGAAGCAATGGCGTAATCAAGAGAGTAAGAAAGGAGATAACTTTCTTTTAAATATCCGGTATTTTTTTATAGCCTTATCCTTCACTTAGCAGGCATCGAGCAGCAACGCCCGCATAGCGCGTCCGTAGCACATGTGCCTGAACATATACTTAACAGACAGCCAAGTTCCTTTCGCTTCTTTTTTTTTTCTTTTTTGCAATCACCGCGAGCCCGCATTAAAACTGCGGGGAGGCGACAATGCGCCGCGTTACTTATGGAAAAGAAGTGGCGAAGGAGATGAAGTGAGAGAGCGAACGTTGGAATGGGAGGCCGGGGGTGCTATCGACGACTTAAAGCACCTTCTCCGGTCACTACAGGCACGGGTATACGATGTTGCGACCCGCACCTCGGCACGGTCATCATCTGCGTGCTTATGGTGGCCACCTATCCACTACGCCGCTCTTCTGCACTCTCCCTTACGCAGTTCAAGCCTTCGCCACTGCCGCGTTGTTGATGTCTCCGCATGGCCATTGCCGGACGCAGCAGAGATCGTTGGTGATCGCTCTCTCTCGCTCTTTTTTTTATGAGGCGTAAAAAAGAACACCGACACCATAACCACGATGACCTGTCCCGAGCGTGGGTCGCATTACTGGCCCGGAACGCTTTAAAGTGGACGTTGGAGGGGATACACATGCCAGGGCCGAGGGAGGGGGGAACTGTGTTCGTCGGGTCCTGGTGGGACACGACCATGTGGCCGTCGAAGGTGAACGCGCAGTGGTGTCTGAGAAGGCGGCGGCGGCGCCCCTGTGATCTTCTCTGGCACGCTGTGGTCACGCGACAGACACCACACGCGCATGACGTCATGCGAAGACCTGGTCACCTTAAAGAGCTGTCCTTATGGCTATCGTCCCGGATGTGCAATAGTAAGAAGGCGTTCCAAGGAATTCTGATTTGCATTTATCGTTCAGGGTCGGCGACTTCTTTATCAATCCTTCTATCTCTTGCTTCCCCTTTCTTTTCAGAACGGCTTGAAGACACCGTCTTCGGATTTCGCTTCAGCGCTTTATATGTTTTCCCGCTTTACCCGTTCCTACGTTCTAGTAGCAAGGTATTGCTACACGGAACGAGGCAGCGTTCATGTATGGTTCTCTAAAGCACGGCCTCAGCGCCGATTGTTCAATTCGCGAGCCACTGCATGTGCGAAGCTATGTGAGAAGACACAGTTTTTTGCTTAAGCCTAAGATCGAGCATCGCGTAAGACAGTGTCGTCAGCAAAGCGCGTCTACTATTGCGACAAACTAAAGCATCACGGCTTCGGACTCACAAAAGAAAGCTCTACTGCGGCCTGTACCGCATACCCTGCCCACTACTCTTTTCTTTTCACTTTTCATTTTCGAACTTTCACGGTCTAACAAAACGGACGGACAGCAGAAAGGCGGGCTGGACCGAAATGCGTCTGTTACACGCTTCCACATTCACACATACACACAATCGAGACAGTTACACCTGATGCCGTCGCCGCGGGGCTTTGAGAGAGAGCTCGCAGTGACGGCCGCTAGGAGGGGGGGGGGGGAGGGGTGCTGTAGAGGGGTAGCAGCGAAAGGCGAGGTATAAGCCTATCCGATGTAGCGCGCCTGGGGAACAACCCAGATCGTGACGAACTTTTCGCGCGATAAGCGAAGCCGACCGACGACCGCGCACAGAAAAGTGGACTGCCCCCGGCCGGTACACCACCCCTCCGGTGTGCGCGCTTGTGTGGGTGCTCGCCTGCGTGCGTGCGTTTGTAGCTGTGTTCGTGAGTGTATGCGCGTTCACACGACACGACCCCCGCACCGCCCTCGTACACCGCAGCGTTTTCCTTCCTTCTCACTGCTCACCTGCACAGGGACTCGTTTACCGCATGGAATCACGTATAAGCCGACGGCTTGCTGTTGCCTTTTTACCGAGTCATGTGTGATAAGCGCCGCGACTATACTCTGTAACAAAAGGAAAGAAGGAAAGTTGACGCTATCCAGTTCAGCAGCATTAACTGACGTTTGCTTGAGGACTATGACGTGAGGGTTTGTCTAGCGGGTCCAGGAAATGTTCGTCTTCACTCGAGTTGGTTTTCTTCATATTTGATGCAAAATCTTCTGTAACCACTGCATTTTCGAGCATGTGTAAAGTGATTGTTATTTCCTGCAACGACAATCAGATTTCATGAAAACTCTGCTGAAAACTCTTTCAATAAATTCAGTCATATGTGGCCTGGCATTCCATTTTCTCTGCTCAAAGTAACAGCCGAGGCTTTGAAAGGGCTCGATTCATTACAGTAGCTTACATTTATTCTATGCACGCGACTGAACCTTCTTGCCTGTTGGAGTTGGCAGCGACACCATCGCGAACACACGCTTGCCTAGTATAAGCGATCTATCACTCTTACGCCGTAATGGGTAGTCCAGAATTACAGAGCAAAAGACCCGACCGGTCACTGGAAAGAAGAATGACGTGGTATGGAAGGGCTCTAATATTCACACGTAAGTGCTAGTCTAGTGTCACGTTTTGCTTTTGGGCATTTCTTGTACGAACACGACATCTGACGACATTCCTCCTGTCCGGAAGAGCTGCCAGAAAAAGAGTACGAATAATTCAGTGTGTCTGTGTCTGTCGTGCTGTGATTTGTCCCGAAAAATACGGCTCAAGCCCTAATTCAAGCATGGTATACAGGTGAGATACGCCCGAACGAACGGAGCGATCGAGAAATCCCTGCATGCAAGCACTATGCTACAGAATGCCTCTGCGGGATGTGTGACAAATTTCAGAGTACGCCGTGCCCTAACCCATAGGAGTCTGGGCAATACTAAACATAACATAACCATAACTCGCAGCCAGAAGCCTTAGTCAGACTAACATCTCCCGGAAGCCTACACTATATTCACGCAAGTCATCGAACAACAGCACTCTACGGAGCGCAACGACACAGTGAGTATCGGCGTTCGCGCAGCGGCATCCATCTACATTCCACAGCGACCGGACGAAATTTCGCCCGACACAGAGTTCTCAAGCGGGCGCATTACTACGATCCTCCAGCGGCGCCATTTATCCAGCGACCAACGCAGGGTCAAAGAAAGGCGTTTCTTACGTATACACGCGCCGGGGTCTGTACACTGTCAGCGGATATTCGCCCTGTAAAACATGCCTGGCGTGGCCGGGTAAAACTGTTTCTTTCCGCTCTTCCCCACATATTTTGTTGTTGTTTACTGCATCCAAGGCTCGCGGGGGCTTTTGCTGGTTGTCTTTGTGCGGGCGCATAGCAGCGTAATGTGTACGCCCGGGGGCCGGCCCCTTATCGCGACCTTTCGCTGCGCGGGGTAGATCGGCCCGGCGGAGGAGCAAACGTGACCAGAAGATCCTGGTACGGTACGGCGGTGAGCGCACGCTCGAGATCACGACTCCGCGCCCGGAGCATGCGCGAAGGCGCATCCTGGTCTGCTTCTGAACACGATGGTTGGTCGGCTCCGTTGCACCGATGATGGCGTGTGTAGAACACGGCCGGGGCGGGGCCTCAGTGGCGAGTCGTATAAGACACTGGCCTGATCGGTGGAAGTGGAATGCGATAGATGCCAGTAGATGAAAGAGAGTATAGATGTCAGTCATGGTGATCAGCACGTATAGAGCACATGCGCTGTGACGTACGAAACATGCGCAGAGCTTGTTGATCGAGATGTTAAAAAATTAGCACGTGTTTATAATCAAGCACAATGTCATGCGTTTCATAGAATGACAACCGGTTCGATTTCGGTAAAATATGAAAACAGAGCCACCCTCTGGCCTACTTCCGCTGTAAGTCAGAAAAACGATGTTCATATCCACAGATGTCTCGGTTGCAGAATAAGAAACGTGCCCAGGTGGGCAACAACAACAAAAAAAAAAACAAGTTTAATTGGATAGTAGCTTAGCAATTAGGGAATGAGTCGTCAATTCTTTCTATTGTGTTCGAGTGTTTGCACTGTTTGAAGATGAATTCGTGTTGTAGCTCTCTGTGTGGTTTCTTCGGGTATCGTTAACTTTCTACAGATATTTCGCATTCAGAGGTGCTCACCGTAATACGGATGTATAGAGTAAGGCTAAAGGACATTCTACTTGGACTTTTATTGTGCGATGAGTAATGTGAAGCTTCCGAAATGTGCTGCATTTGCATCACGGTCTGATAGAGACAGAACTTATTAGAAGGCGAAGAGTCGACCTGAGCGAGTATACAGCCAGAAATGCAATGATAATTGTCGACGTGGATTGAATCGAGGCTTCAATTATTTCCCGCGCTTGACTTGAACTCTCTAAAACTGTATCTGTCAAATTGGTGGGGGTTTTCTTTTTATTTTTTCGTGTTGGTGGCCATGCGAACTTCACACGCTGAAAAGGTGCCCCCCCCTCCCCTTTTCCACTCTATCATCGACGCATACCTTTTATGAGAGAGATAAAACGCAGGCCATTCAACGTTGTTCCAGGATAATGAGAGCGGTAGGCCCGACATTCACCTGGTGACTATATGCAGAAAAACGCCCCCGTAATAGATCGGTCAGAGTCCCAGGTCTCTGACTTCTACAAAAAGAACAAAAAAACACGAGCGCTGACCAGCACGTTCGCTGGAAAGTGCGACGCGATCAGGCCGTACACTATGCCTTCACGCGCTTGATGCGGCTGAGATCAAGGTCCTCCTCCCTTTCAGCTTACGCCGCGAGTCGTCTCTACTACGAACCTCCGGCCGGCCAACTCCCCTCCCCTTTGACTTCTACGAACAACCTTGGTTGGCTGGAGTGCTATCTAATGCCATAATGAACAGCTGCATGCATGCGACGATTAGCGGAGATTGTTGCGGGGATAATGACGCCGCCTCGTCCCGCCGCGACTGGCCCCTGCTCGGCATATCAAAAATACCGCCCGGCACTCTCTCCCTCTATCTCTCTCTTCGCACGTGAATTACGCGGCCGTCTGGAACAGAAATAAAGCAAAAGGAAGAAAAATCGCGGTGCCTCCGCCTCGTTATTGGTAGGGTACAGACGATGCGCCTACGCATATACACTACAGGGACGTATACGAGGAACGCCAATCGCTACGCGCCTCGGGGACTCCTATGTAACGCGCAGCAGATGACAAGAGGGCAGAGATAATGAAAGAAGAAGGCAGACTATGATAAAACACTGCCGCCTGTGTACAAGGTGGTACCACGGTGGGGGCATGTACATCGCTGGAAGCAAACAAAGGAATGTACATGGAGAAGCGGACGGTAAAATAAAAAAAAAAAAACACGGACGATAAGGCATGCAGACGCAACTTGCGTGCATGCGTAACGATAGAGCGCTTGCTACATGTTAGTGCCGCGACTTACCAGACGGCAGAGTTGAGGAGAGAAAAAAAGAACAAGAAGGGAGCGACGGCATAGAGAGCAAAACCGAAACCAATCACAAAGATGGAGAGAGATGCAAGCTGCGACGCATGCTGCCGCGGGGGTCGACCGACGCCATCTTGTGTGCGATGAGGAGGAGGCGACGACTGTGCTCCGCGCGGTGTCAGAGGTTAATGCGAGTAGCAACGCTCGCGGGACCCATCTGGGGTCAGGGGTCGACTCGGCCTTTAGCTCTGTTTTTCCACGAGACCCCCCCCTCCTCTTCCTTCCTTACACGAGAGTTCGGTGTGGCTGATAAGAATTACCTGCCGGAGGGGGCAAAACAGGGGCGAGGGGGGCGTTGGCTGCGGAGGCAACTCCGAACGATGCAAGCGGGGCAAGAAGCTGCGGGATGAACCCTGGCAAAGATTTAAACTAAGAAAATAGAAACGCTAGCTGCAGCCCAAGCTATCCGGGTACTCAGGCTCCGAACCAAGCGGCGGGAGAAACCACCGTATCGATACCTCGAGAGAAAGAAAGAAAAAATGTTGTGCTGGACTTTTTCTTGTGGCGTTCGGTGCGGTTCGGATATGACGGACGGTGCTTGAGGGGGGGCCCTCGCATGATAAAGCCTATTCTGACGCAGTAATTTGGCCACAATTTGGCCAGTCTCAAGGCACACCGAGAGCCGATTATGGTCGCCGGACGAAGCGTACACCCTGCTTGCGGTCAAGTGGTTGCCTTGAGCGCGCGGTGCCCTTTCAAACCCTCCTCATCTTACAACATTTCAGTCACCTTTAAAAACAAGATACACAAGGCTGCACTACTGCATTCTGGGGGATCGTACAGCAGATAGCTTCGCGTACGCGTATGCAGGAGTGCACGCAAGAGCAACGGTGTTATCTCTATTTGAGGTGTTCTGGAGATCCGCATCTCCCATTTTTGAAGTGTAAAGCCAGCTTACAAATATAACCGGCGGAAGCGCCCATGTTCCTTCTTTTCCGTTTCTTTTGAAAGATGCACCGATTGCGGTCACCACCGAAGAAGACAAGTGAGCTTTCGCCTTGGCATTAGACAGCCATCAGCCAGCGTAACAAGCTCCGGTCTAAGGTGTATAGTTCTTACAAACGAACGTGCCTGCATGCAGCTCGGCGCTCCCGAATTTCACCGAAACCCGCATGCAGATAATGAAAACTTGTCAGCTGCAACAGCCATTGACTATGCACAATTTTACTTCGCTACCAGAGCATCAAATCTCGAAGTACGAAGACGCATACAGCTGTATCGCATTCATATAGTTCGCGCGCGGCGATTTCTGTGGAAACCATCTGTCAGTCAACAAAAGCACGTTGCACCTGTGGTTGACTGCACCGCGATGACGACCATGATGTCAGCCATTGTAAGGACAGTTAAAATCTTACAAGACGTTTCTTCCTTGTCCAATCATGGGACAATTTACTTATCTCAAAGCCACGCATAAAAACACGCTTTTGTTGGAAAGTCCGCTTAAGTTCTGGAAGACTACTATCCCGCACATCATGCCCGACCAACACTTGATGGGTGAACGTCATTCCAGAGGTGAACATAAAGCAAAGGCGTTCAGCTGGGTCTGCTATCCCCTTAGACATCTGCGCATATGCATCAGAGTTGCCCCCACCCGTACATGCTGGATTAATTTATGCTTCTCCTGTGTGTCTCCGTGTAGAATATCGCGCTGTTACTATTTCATAATTAATGCCCTTTGGCGTAGTAGCGCGGAAGAATGGCACAAGACAAGATGGAACAACGGCAAGCGCTTACTTTAAAGTTGTCCTTTTTCCGTGCTATTGCGCTAAAGATAATGCAGTACCAACTAGCCCAAACCGGTACCATTCAGTGATGTCGTAAGGAGGGAGTTTCTCTGTCTTCCGTACAAGACACTCTAACAGCGCAGGGAAGCCAACTTTCACTATTGCTCATGTCATATATACTACCAGATGCAGCGCTCAGTGTCTTGGACGCAAAAGGTCGGATTCATGAAGTTTTTCATTCACATGTGTCCTATGCAATCGGCCAGTCGCCTGCGCTGATAAGATATATCGTATTACGACTGCTTGTAATATCGTTCTTACAAACAATTCTGAATTAAGAGATCTCTCTAAATAGGGTCCAAAGATTTTTGCAGAACCCGTGGAGAATGAGACATGGGTACATGCACGACGTATTGTTTGCTTTTCCTGAAAACATGCTGAAATTGTAAGAACAGTCGGTTTCATCTTGTAGTGGATGCTTTAGGATCTTGTGGAGTGTTCTGTAAGTTTTGAGGGATATCAGTTACCCATTTGAAAAAGTGCTTGTGTATGCATCTAAGACAGGGCTGTAAAGAAATTCCACTGGAATGGGAAGCGTTCAACTTACTTTTGAAAACCCGAAGTGCATCAGCGGGACCTCAGGCAGTACGTCATGTTTCCGGAATACTGCAACGAAAGAAAACGAAACAATGCATTCGAAAAGTCAGGCGGCGAAAAACTCTGACAGGGTATTCTAGGTTGCTTCAAGTGAAAATTACTCCTTTCTTCACTCATGAAATTGCAAAAGCGAATGAGCAATGGTGCATTAAGGAGTGGTTCCAAAAAACGTACGTGTAAGTAGTTTATGTGAAGTGTAATGTGAAGCATGTGAATTATGAGAATATAGGTAGAAATCATAGCAGATTTTGCACACCTCATTGATATTCCCCCTCAAAAAAAAAAAAAGAAAAGATGTGCGGAAGAACTTTTGTTCGCTCAACATCGTATGCAAGCATTCTTGCTATATAGTCATGCAATGTGAAACAGCCAATCAGACAATCTGCGAGGTAAATTCAGCATAAAGTCAATATGATCTTATATAGTCACCGTGCTCTGAATTATCCGTATTCTAATATAGTCATCCCAAATAAAAACAAATTTAACAAACCTCGCTTAGCATATGATTTATAAAGTTCTAACCACTACAAGAACTTCTCAGGGGGAACGCAAGTTTTCGTTCTTGGGATTTCTATTTATGGAAGCTGCTGAGAGCTTCAGTGAAATTCCATTACTGAACTGTACAAGTTCAATTAACTATTGTTTACCTTGTCCTTTACGAACAGAGGGCAGAATATGCGAAGCTTTCAGTTTGCAAGTTTTCATCAATATTTATGAGCCACCTTAACTAATCGTATGCTGAGTCGGATGTAAACCTTCTCAGCCAGATTTACCTCCGGCTGGAACTTTCTATTACGATCATTCTAAGCAAATATATTTTTGTGGGCCCTGGCCCACATCTTTTATTTTCTTCGTTTTGCTAAATAATCGTTCAGATTCATCGACGCTTTGTTTTTTGTCCTGCATCTTTACAATTTCGCATTTCGGCGGCATCTTTAAAATTTAACCCTATTGTTATAGGTCGCAAGCGATCTATACGTAGTTCAAGAAGTACAAAAAAAAACTTAAATGAAGAAACTCGGGCACGTTCTGAAGGGGGGAACCGCACCGGCCACCGGGTCAACCGCAAGGGAACCGCCCGCTTTCAGACACGTCGAGTGGGCGGTTCCAGGCTGGCATGGGCGGGGCTACCTTCTTCAATCGAGAGGCACAAAGTAAAAACTGGTAAACTCACGTCTGGTCCCGCAGGAAATGGGGGAATCTGCATTCAGCGCTCCACAATAAATAAACGCGGTGTGTGCGTGCGACCGTCCCGTTTTTTCCTCCCTAGAAGGCGCTGCAGTAAAGGCACAACTCAATCTGGGAAAGGCACTTTTGACTACGTTGCTTCGGGACCCTCTTAGTGCTTGATGTTGCAGTTTGAGTACAAAGCTTGTTCAGTTTCTCGTGCGAAGTTACCATGGGATTGTGATGCCCAACTTAAGATGGCACGGTTGCCTTTGTATGATCTTAACTTTTGACATGTCTTAACTCGGCTTGCTCGCACGCTTGCATCTACTGTCGCTTCGCACAGCCTTTGTTAAGCGCTAAGCACGTGTACTGCAGGTGATTTCATTCACGATTCCGCACAAACAGCTCTACAATAATTCGCTCAACTCTACGGCTCTCGACACTTTCAGTACTCCAAATGTAAAACGCTCGCTTGAAAACCCGCTATGTTATCAGAGCACCTGGCCCTTGTAGTCAGATTAAGTCTCATACGTGTCTTCCAATATTCTGGCAGTCTTTGCGATTACACATCATAAGCCGAACTAAGGAAGTCACTCAGAATTAAGGCCAGCAGTGTTATCGAAGGATTATTACTCATAAAATAAGAACGCGAGTGCCTCACGGAAACCTACGTGCCCCAAACAAACACCACACAAGGCTTTATGAGGAAAGTAACACTGCTACCGGAAATGGAGGACCGAATTGCCAGTTTTCGCGGGTGTGGCACTTACCTAAATAGCACGCGATAATTGCTGTATTCAGCTTCGACGGCTACATATATATAAAAATTCCTGTAGTGCACTTCGTCGGCCCAGGACCACAAGAGTCTGATATCACTATCCATGCAGGCCGTTCGTGTATGATGTAACAAGTGCGTCACAAATATTCTGGGAGACCGGATTGGCGAAGAACGACTAAATTCTCAAGGAAGCACCATCTTTTATGAGAACGGAAATTTTGTTCCTTTTTTTTCTGTTTGCGTTCGGACCAGTGTACAGGATATATTTGTGGCGCAAGCTCTTCCACACTGCCCTTAAACCCCTCGCCCTTTCCCCTTGCCTGCAGGCACGTATTCGATGTTCTACAGAATTTATTCGTGTCCTGTCGCAGTGCCCACCGCTCTAATCATTCTCCACAACACTGTTTCTGTCACGTACACATATGCCTAGCATGTATAAATAACGCTGCCCGTATAGGTACAAGATCCCCCCCACACACACACACAGAGCAGAGCAGAGCGCGTTCTCATGGTGCTAGTGGATCGCACACACACTGCATGCGAGCGCGGACAGTGATTGTGGTCCAAGTAGCCCTCGGGCCGGGTCAGCCCTCCGCGGCAGCGAGGTCACCGCAGCCGGAACTCCTCCGGCACAGACCTTCTCACATCGCCTCTCCTCTCTCTCTCTCTCTCTCTCTCACACACACATCGGCGACTATCATTCTCATCTCCGCCATTATTACCTTTTTTTTTCTTCGCCTCTGGCGCCTTATGTAGGTGCCCGCATGTGCCCTCTGGCGCTCGGCGCGTAATTAAATAAGCCGCCGCGCTGACGCCCGTCGCGAATATCGACTCCCCTGTACAACAACCACCTCTCCTTCTTTTTTCAAGCTCTCCCTCTCTCTCTCCGCACACATATACACACATTTGTCACTTTGTTCTCTAAGCATAAAAGAAAAACACACTCTATAGTGCTCTGAGATCGGAGAGAACATTTTATGCCTCCACATTTCTTAATTTCGTCACTTCAGCTAAACCTTTGCCGTCCTCGGCGGAATGGATACCTATCCGCTGGTATCCGTCGCTTTAGCTGACAAGGGGTTTTCTGTCCTTCTCATGACGTCCGCAGCTCAAATGCGTTCATTCTCTCTAGGATATCTACTCTCTGTTCTACTCTGCTTTATTCCTATCTCTTCGCGTTACTACTAGCCTTCTGATCAATGCTCTTGAAAATTGAGTGCTGTTATGCCTTTGTGTACGGATTTCATTTCCATGGCGCCGACACACGTATGGGGGGGGGGGGGGGCTTCGCAAGGCGAGACAGAGTATTTTGCTGTATAGCGTTGCTGGACACGAAAGCTTTTGTTAACTGAGCACATATTAGCGAAGAAATACGGCGTGCAAGATTCGATCTGACTATCAAGAACAGGTGCAGCAAGGGAAATCCACGATCTTGCTAATGAAGACATGAAATTCTTATGCGACGCACCAAGTTTGTACAGCGCACACGACTGCACCGACTGGACCTGTCTCGTCGACTTCGGCCTCCGCCCGGCCTCTCTGGACTTGAGACAACGGTGATTTGCCGACTGTGGCTTGGTGTCGCTTTCACCAAATCTTCTGCCTTCCCAATCGGCATGGAAGCCTGCAGCTTGCAAGTACTGCGGCAGCGAAAGAGCTACAGAACACGTTCTTTGTCGCTGTCCTCGCTGTACAGCGCGCATGGAGCTGCTGTGTTTGCCCGCCTTGACCCTTGTAAGAACAGTCAGCACCGAAATACCGACCCGGACTGCCGTCGCAACAGAAATCATTTCAGGTCTCGAACTTTTTGTGTTGCAGTGGCGTATTTCATAGGACATGGTACTCCCACTCTGCACATTTTTTTTTTTGTTTCAGTGCGCCTGCTCTTTCCTCCGCTGTCCTTCCCACGTTCCTTCTTTCTCCTTCCCCTTAGTGTAGGGTAGCAAACGGGATGATATAGTTCTGGTTGACCTCCCTGCCTTTCTCTCATTTTATTATCTCGCTCTCTCTCTTGGCGGCTACATGAGATGTCCCACGAATCACACTTTGAGCAGCCATGTGCATCGGTTCATATAGGTTCTGTCATCCATCTAGTCTACGTGCAGCGTAAGTACCACTTGGTAATTTATCTTGGT
Source organism: Rhipicephalus sanguineus (assembly GCF_013339695.2). NCBI lineage: Eukaryota > Metazoa > Arthropoda > Arachnida > Ixodida > Ixodidae > Rhipicephalus > Rhipicephalus sanguineus. The sequence goes on along the minus strand of NC_051186.1, from coordinate 112,856,922 downwards.
GAAATCGCAAAGGCCATCCCTCACACAGTATAGTTTCCTCAGAAGCTCTTACACGCCTCAGAATTTATTTATTTTTTAAATTCGGTCACGTGAGGTTTAGCGTCTCATCACCCCTCCCGCACACCCTCAACTCATCCAAAGCCTAAGTTTCCGCTCCGTACTGACAACCACAATAGAGTACGCTATTGATGCATGTTGTGCTTAATAAACTTCCGGCTACGACACGAGCATTTCGCTGTTGCTTTCCGTGTTGACCATTGTGAGTGTCAATAAAAAATAAAACTTGATATCCACGTTTAGCCTTGAAGCATGGAAACTTACAGAAGGGTAGCCCGACATGTAAATGTAGACTTGGTTTCTGTCTCCACGACAACGAGAATTAAAAGGTGGCGGGGGCGTTCAGAAGTGGTAAAGTATATACATATAGAGCTGAGCCACCGTGCAGGAGTTTTAATGTACGCGCTCTGGCAGATGTCGTCTCCGTAATACCCGCCGCAAACGTGTAACAAAATTACCGCCCGCAAGTGCCTGTAATTGGTCATAAATAAGAAGAGTCGCGACCTCTCGCCATCTCCCTCTCTGTCACTTTTTCCTCGTACGAGAATTAGGCAAGCATACGTAGCCGCGATGTTTTTGTTTTTTTTTCACCATTTGTTTTTGCCTGCCTGCTCAAAGGAACGCTGCTTCCATTTCCTGCAAACTCACGCCATTATCACCATGCACTATTCTTTCCTTCCTCCAGTTAGTGCGCTTTAACTCTAAACGTAATCGTTACCACAAAATCACACCTCCACTTAGGCCTAACTGCCCCACCTACGTACGCAGAAAACCGCAGACATATAGTATACGGCCATCGTCTGCAAGCTAACTTCTGGATTTCTTCGCTGTGTGTTTCAGTGCTCACTCATATTTTACCGGTAGCACTGTCTTTTAAAGCAGAGTGTAGACGTGGTGGCGATGAGCTTAGAGAAAACCACGCCCCATTTTAGGCCTAACTACGACAACGACATGGGTAGAAAGTAGCCGTATACGTATAGAGCGGCCCTCAGCTCGTGTTTACCCTTGTTTTACAGCTATACACGCTCTTTTAATGCAGAGTGAAGACAGATTGCCACTGAGCGTGAGCGCACGCCACAGACTAGCACGCAAGGATCTCGTCAACTGCAGCGTGGTTTTAGAGCAGTGCTTCTAAGACTAAAGAAAAAAAAAAAGAAACGCGCACGCGCGTCGCCTCATGCCGCCTGCGTCTCTCGCTCGCGCGCCCGAGTGAGCAGACGTTGACAGGTATTGATTCAGAAAAACGGATTGCACACGCTCCGTGCCACCATGCGCGTCGAATGGAGAGAAAAAACACTTAGCAAAAGAAAGGGAGCCCAACGCCTCACGACGAGCAGGATGTAAGACAAACCGCATTAGATAGCACGGGCACCGTGCTGCAGCCTTCTTAGATTTTACGGCGAGCTATTTGCTATAACGGGCGAGTGTTCTTTCTTTTCGTCTGCTACCAAACTATAAGCAAAACGCGTGGATTCGGGCAATAACACAAAAAAAAAAATCCGAATCGTACAGAAGACGAAACAACCGAGACCGCCGCAGCGACTCTGGTCTTTTAAAGATCACCTTCGCGTGGCAAGCCACCCTATTCATCTTTTTGCCATTCCGCCGCTTCTTCGGCCGGCACACACGTACAAACAGACGCTCTGATTGAAGGTTACGGAACGGCGGCAGCGGTTTTTTTGTGCGGGCCGCGGGACATCACCGCATGCGAGGCGAAATGCTACGAGACGACAACAGCCACGGCCGACGACGCCGCGGCACAGCCGCGGCCTGTTTCGCATGCAGACGCTCTTTTTCCGCCAGACGGCGCCGTCGCCTGTTCACGCGGCGTCGCGCCAGCGCGGCGATTTTGCTAGAGGAGAAAGCTTGCGTCGCCCCGTCGTTTTCGAAGTCGCGGCGCGCATGGCGGCGCGACGGGCGCTTCAGACGTATTATAACACTGCATGGCCGGACTTGGAGCCGGATTCCGGGGTCGCCTAGCTCCTTCTACCTTTCGTACGATTCCTCCCTGCCTCGCCCTTTCAATACGGGGCTCACTTATCAGAGGCGCCATTTTGTACCTCTCGCGCACATCTTCGAGAAACCCAATAAAAAAGAAAAGAAGCAAACGAAAGTGAGAGGCGCTAGCCGCTGATATGAACGTATACACGTATGTAGCAGGCGAACATGGCGGTGTCGTCTGTTATACAACCTGTCTTTAGCGCCGCCTCGTGGCGTACGCGCTAGTTTCTTTCTTCTTTCCTCGTCACGTTCGTTGTTTTCGTATTTGTTCCCGCAGTTTCGAATGTAACGCGTTGGGGACCGTCTCCGCTTTGTAGAAGACAGACCGGTGCACATAAAAGGAGACGAACTCACCTGAGATGTGTAATATCGGGTATAGAGAAAGACACACCACTGCTCTCCGCTGGCGGTACTGTCCCCGCCGCTAGGCCGTGAGCCCTTGGCCATCATACACCGCGCTTGCTGGATTAGAGGCCACTAACTCGGCCGCCCAGGCCCACCTCCTTTCACTTTATTTTCTCTTCTTCACTTAGGTTCTTCCCATAACGTACTGTATTCCCCCTCTTTTCCGAGGTCCGCAGCACCGGTTCCTGTCGCCAAAGATGTTATACTACGGAGGGAAAAGCGGCAATTCGGTGAAAACTTGATGACAGGTATTGGGAGCCGCAAAAAGGGGCTGGCGCGCAACGCGGATGTGTGCGTTGTCCTCTGTGGTCATGAGCGCATGCGCGTCTGGTTTTTCTTTTCTTCCTTGCTTCAGAGGGCTGCGGTTACGCGCCGTACAAACGAACGGGGCTGTCCTTTTTCGAGAAAACACTTGTCGTCCCCTTCTACTTTCAAGTCCTTTCTTTGGCAAGAGCACGTCGGCACCACTGCGTAGTATGCCAGGCGTCGGCAAGGGCGCCGGTATATGGTTTTTGGCTGTGTGGTTACAGGTGATAAAAGGGGAAAGCGAAACGTAGTTCTCTCCGCGGTTAGATCATTCGCTTTGTTTCATCGTACTGAGGAAACTGCAAGTGCCACTTCTTGGAGGCGGTGATGCTAGCAATGTATGCTGCAGAGTCCTTTGGGACAAGTTCGTTCATGGCGTTCTGTCTTGACCGGGACGCTCATTCAAGAACCACTGTTCGGAGTAAATCATCAGTGCCTCCATTGGTCACCAGTTTCATGGAGATATCTTCAGGTGCTCAAGTGAATTTGGTTGGTTGGTAAAAACTTTCATTGAGTGCCCTGCAGCTTGATGACCCGAGCTCAGGCCTCCAACGTCGGGACATCCAGCCCTTGCCTACAGTGGTCGCTTCGCGGGCCTGCTGAACGGCCAAGATTTGACGACGTTCTTTCGACTCAACTCAATCTCGATATTTATTCTTAGGTATGGCATGCTTAAGAAATTATGTCCCATGAGATGGGCAACTATTGCAGATGGGTTTTGCCTGAAATGTTTCTATCTCTTTCATTTTCTCAGGTCAGTCACGCTCGAGTTGACCCGAAGAGCATTCGACGTGGAGCGTTGCTTGGCTAAATTCAACTCGGCACCGTATTGAGCTCTACTGTTTTAAATATCACCATAGCCTCGTTAATCTTTGCGCCCGAAGAGCGAGTTGGCTCTACTCGAATGTATAAGCGCGTCTGACCTTCTTTCTTTGGCCGTTTCTTGTTTTGCTCGATGCACAACCGTACACACAGTAGCCGTGAGAACGGCACCGCGGCTCACGACTTCACGTCACGAAGTGACCGACTGCGGGAGCGAATGAGAAGGCACGCTGCTCCCGCAAAATGCACAACACAGAGAAAGAGTGGGGCGCTTATATAGAATGCACAAAGCAGTAAGAAACAGCGAGTCTCCAGAATCGCCAGACATAGCATAGGAACCCAGTTACTACACTCCAAAAAGGTTACACTCCTATTGGTGTACACACAAAGGTGTAAATGTGCATGATAATGCACGTTCATTTATGTATTGCGGCAGCTTCATTTCGGCCTACGTACAAGCCTACGTACCCTCAATTTTGTTATAGACTTTGGCGACGGTTTCTTCGGCTCAACAGATCGTGATTAAACTGGTCGTCTTTCCAACAGCGTGGTGTATTGATTTAGAGCCCCTCGAATGCGCCAAATCTCTCCTCTGCTCAGGTTAGTAGGCTAACACGGCCGAATGATCCGTGTTCTACAGTCTGTTACGTGCGCTCTAGCACCTCAGTGACCTATTTTGGAAAGGCTTGATGATAAGTGATTTTTACTATTGGTCAGCAGTGTTCAGTATAATGATATGCGTGTCATCAGAATCGACTGAATGTTTCTCTTACGAGCAATTGTATTGTAAGATTTTTTGTTTTCTGGCGTTTAAGGATATTTTGCAAGTATACTTCAAGGTTTTCTTCTCTTTACGTACAGATTCCCGCCAAATGTGGAACGTCCTTGGAAGCAGAACTCTCCGAGACGCATGACGCGGCATTTCTCTTTTGCAACGGTCACGCGGGACGTCATTTTTCTTTTGTGCTGCCTCCCGACGACGTTTCGGCTGCAAGTGTTGTCCACGAACGGTTGGTCAGGGATTCGCCCATCCAAGCGCGCGCGCTATAATGCTTCCACGCGGAACGTCCTTGCGAAGTGGCGCAAGCCGCGGGCAGAAGAAGCCCGCTAAGGGGCCGAGTCGTCATTTTCAAACTACTCGCAACTCTTAAAAGCGCGGCAGGCGAGGAATGCGGTTTCCACGAAACTCATGAAAACTCTTCATGGGCGGCTCACTTACGCAAACGGCCCTTGAACCGCATAGCAATGTGGCACACCGTTCGCAACGGGAAACAATTCCTTCATATTTTTATCCACGCCGATCAGTATTGTCCTCTGCTCCTTATGCATCATGGTTCACCGCTTAACCATCTTGAAACAAGCAGAGATTTCAAACAAGGTGCTGCGATTGCACAAATCTTTAGTACCACTGTGGCACCGATAAAAAAAAAAAAAAAAACCTTCTTCGCTCCAGTTCTTCTGCGATTTGCTAGGAGGAACGTGCTGCTGTCGACCAAGGCAGGCAGAAACTCGATTTTTAAAGCAAAGAAAAAAACGCTTTCCACGTAGTTGGCTCAGAGCGGTGCGTCATCAACGGCACGGCAGAGCATCAGGGAACACAAACAAAAGCAATCACGAAAAATGTAATAGCTTACGATGTAAGCCACTCATTAAAGCTGAGTGATTACGTTGTTTAAAACACTTGTGAGGCAATTATTATACCACTGCGTACAGGTGACTTATCACAAAAATGATGAACCACAGTCTGAATACTCAACTCTTCGCGTTGCGCGATTTGCTTATAACAATGGTATTGTTCGTACTTTTTCAGCTCTCCTTGTGCCAGCCTGCACTGTACAGAAAGAAATAAATTTAATTAAGGTTCTGTAAGAAAAGCCTAAATGTCCTTGTTAAAGCCGTGTATAATGTGCTTAACAAAACCATATGACCTTCCTGCTACCACGCCCGAGCTGTCGCTCCCTAAGTGAGATATCACAATGCAGGGCAACGGTGGCTTCTGTAAGTTATTTATTAGTTTTTTTTTATTTGCACAGTGGTGAAATATGATTACACAATACCTACGTGGCGGTATAACAGTGTGTGCGTGGCGCGTGTACACTCGTCCACACACACACACACACACACATCCTTCGCGGCGAGTCACGTTTTCGCCTTGAACTGGGACTCGTTCAAGTAGCCAGCCGTGGAAGAGAGCCTTGCGCATATCACTACACGGCACACCTGCCTTCATGCGCGTGCGCAGTAGTGTACGGAAGCAACAATGACGACGACGAAAGCAACCACGAAAGGGTGAGGCGTTGCGGGCGAGATGTTCTGGAGACGCAAGAATCAGCTCGGATTTTTACCCAGCAAGCACTATACAGCGAGGGAAAATACGCATCAGAAGTGAATGACGGTAAATCAAAACACAAAAAGAAGCCTTTGCGCGTGTATTTGTGCCAACGCATACTATGCGCGAGTACACAATACGTCATACGTCGAACCCGTTGATGGGCGGAAGACCGCAGCAGTCCTGGCGGCGGCGCAATCTTCAGAAACCACGACGAAGACAGCAGCAGGTGCTGCCGCCTATCAGAGCTGTTGCTCCTGCTGCTGAAGTAGAACAAGTCCGCAAACTTTTGAAGCACTAACCCTCTTCCTGGTTCAAGAGGAGGGAGGTATAGGTTACACAGAGAGGGGCTACGAATCGCATGCATGCAATCCGCCTCCTTCCCTTTCTCCTCCGATATTCGTACGCCAGGTGTTCAGGCTCAGCTCACCTCGTAGGTACAGTATACGCACTATGTGTACAGAATGTATACGCCGTATTCATGTGTGCTATACGCAGCGACGGGGCCATATCCTCTCAGTTCAGTTCCGCCGTGTTAGAACGTCACGAGCGGTTAATTCTGCCGCTTATTTGAGCGGGGAGCCCAGGTAACGTATATATACTGACGTTGTGTGCATAGACAACGCTATGTGAAAACGACTCAGCATATAGAGTTAAGCTCGTAACGTGTAAACTAGAAAGCGGTGTATCTGCAATAAGTGTTCCTACATTTCACCGGGTATACTGTATGATCAAAGTATACTGTCAGCCATGCAGCAGACGAAAAACAGCCGCTGCTTCAAGCAACGAGTGTTTGTGTTTTGGACAAACGGGGTGGAGGGGACGAGGGGGGAGGTACTGAGGCGGCCAAGCCGCTGGTTTGTACAGAGCTTGCTTCTTGGTCCGTCTACTCGGCTCACATGGCAAGCTTGCTTCGCGTACACGTCCTGCCATGAGCGCCCTCTATCCCTCCCTCTTACCAGCTTTTAACCGCGCCCGGAGGGCAGCTATAGCGTAGCGGACTTACGAAATCGTGATCTGAGGGAATCGGCGCAATGCAATTACCGTCGCGGCTGGCGGGGGTATCAACATGGAGATCCCGCCCGCCCCGTCGCGGTCGCTATGGGTCGCGCGCCATTTTTTTTTTTTTCTTTTTGCAGACGATTCGGGACTGCTTCGCTGCCGCGCGGGACCCAATGGCGGACGAGAGCGTGAGCGGCATATGGCAGCTGCAACGTCCCGATCACCACGCATGCGCAGAAGCCTACAGAGGAAGGGGGAGTACCTACGTTATAAGTGTACAAGTACTCTCCCCCCCCCCTCCCCCCACCACTCCCAGCGAGCAGCACAGCCGGCGCAATTTGCCGCCGGTGATCGTGTTTGAACGGCGGTGATTCTGTTTGCTGAGTGGGAAGGGAAGAAGAATCTGAAGCCAGACGTGCGTGGTGGCGTTGGCGTCTGCTACGCTTGCAGAGGTATCGTGCGCTCTGTTCTCTATGGCAGATGATCGGAGCCAATTGGACGCGCGTTCGGTGTTGGCGCAATTGGTTACCCCGGGGTCTTTCTCATTCAATTGTTTAGTTCGGGAGGCACCTGCAGCTTTTCTTTTGTTCCTCTATCCGGTTATATTCCTTGTCATTTCTTTTACTTCTAATTACAAGCATGAAGCAGTAGTTCCGAACTGGAAAATCACGAAATTTGTATGGTACTCACGAACGCACCGTGCTAATTGCCTCCTGCGGTGGGTCCGCATACTTTTACGATTAATTCGAATTTGTCTCTTTTTTATGTTTTTCTCTAAGACTTCCACGCTTCCAAACACCTCAGACTTTCCGAAGCTCTTAGAGATAGGGGATGCAGGTAGCAGAGGAAAGCCACATCATTAACTGCACGATGTGTCATCCTGCGCTCTGCGCGCTCGAAAAAATTAAAGCCGTGTTCAGCTCCTCAAAGTGCAGCAGCTTTTGCGCTCTGAAGCATAGTCGTGATGAAGACGAATGACATTTTGTAAGAAAGCTATAAGCCTACTGAATACGATACAGAATTTTTTATAAAGAAATACATGTACGAAGATTCCCATTTTCCTGTTGCATCCTACTGCTTGACGATTAAAACACCAAGATGCGACGGCCAGCTGTACGCAGTAGACGCTTTGATTATCAGCAGATATCGCAGACGTTTTCATTTACAGACACTCTAAGAAAGCACCTGTCGAGTATTTGCGAGAGCATCGGTATTGCACTAGTCCAAAATTCAAGGCGTAATCCGCAAGGGCATTCATAGTGGAAGTAATGAAAGAGTTATTAAGGATATCGATGATTGATCACAGCTATACCTGTACCACAGCTCAATGACGCACATTCTGATGGCGCCCGATTGTATCATCGACGTGCACCTGAAGACTTAATTACTCCAGGTGCCCGCACATCGTGCACAGAGCTAACGCAAGAATGCGACAGACAACCGGCAGGTGCAGCTTCGTCGACTGCGCACACCCACGCAGAAAAACCAGCGTCGTATGAGATACGCTGCCAGACAACGTGCCTTACGCACACTTTTGCCCGAACAACCCTTCCTGGCAAAAAAGCACGAGGCAACAAAAATAACGATCACGACCGCAGTCTCCTCGTGGTCTGCTGGCAGTCATCTGCCAGCGCGCTAGAAAAGGCTGCAGCTCTTACACGCAACAACAGACGACAGCGTTTACACAAGCTGATTGAAGACAGGTCGATTTGTGGTTGCGTATCGCGCCGGGCAGTCCTGAACGTTTTGGTCCCGAGCCCGGTGTAAGCCGCGCTAGGCACGGACAGACAGACAGACTGGGGATACGAGACACACGAGTCGTGCCTTACGCGACCGCAGGTGTTCGACGCAGAAGAATTGAACGCCGCCCCGCCGTCTACACAGGCACAAGCGTCCCGAGTGACGCCAGCAAAATGCATCGTGGGAGCTCTCCACCCTCGCCACTTCGGTTGTATAAGTGTCGCGCATGCACGCGCGGCTGCTGTTGCCTTTCTCTTTTACTTGAGAGCATTGGTACACTCCCCCCTTCCAACTAGTGAGTTATGAGCGGTGAATAATAAACGTCGATGTTCATATTAATGAGTGCGGGAGCTACTTACTCGGAACCAGCACTGGCTAATGATGGCTACTGTTATGGATGGCACCTAACTTTGGTCAATCATGGCTCATATTGCCTGAATGTGGATATATGAATGCTGATGTTAGCTAGTGTGGACAAATGTCGGCTATGTTGTCATATTGTGGCTATTCAATGGATAATCTTGGCTAAGTGATATAAAATAGCGACTATTTGGGCCATCTTCTGTTATAACAGCGAGATTGTTTTTACTGAGTTTCAACTAAGTGATGCTCTAGCGAAGAGCCAAACAGCTTTACATCGAACTGATTGGGACTTTCGAAATGTTTCAGAAAAAAAAAGGTCACTTCGCTCTAAAAATCGCGCGCTGTAAAGCATGCAATATGGCCACGAGACGTAAAAAATCATGTGTTCTAATTGTCGTCTTGTAGTAGTAGTGCGAGACTACACATGAACAAGAACCTTTGTTGGTTCTGCGTGAATTTTTCTTTATTCTTACACATTGAACTCAGGGGGCCCCACCCTTCGTTTCAACTCCAGAACGTCCGCCAGAACAACACGATTGAGGGTTTTCGCGCGACGCTCGGGCAGTAGGCGGCATCGTGGTCGTCATCGACGACGGTGATGACGCCTAGCGGAACATACGCGTGATTGCCAGCTGCGTGAGAAACCGCTGCGCGTCCATCTATCCTGCACTTGTGCGTACGGAGTCTGCCGGCGCAATTTATCTCGACCGGACCGTATAGGCTCTTACGCAAAAAGCCGTTAGCGATGCACGCGCGCGCAGTGTGCACAGCAGGTGCTGCTGCGTCGGAAACGTTCTGTCCTTGGAGTGGTTTGCGCATGTGCGAGTGGCCCGAGTGATGCAATATGGGACACTCCCAGTGAAAGTGGTTATCGAACAACCCCCTCTTACCTTCGCTGTATCTCAGTCGGCTCTTGTAGTTTGCGGGCGTACTCGCTGCGAGATTTGGGAGTACATCGTAGGAGTCTATGCGCGTGCCTGTAATTTGGCGGGAAATTGCGGAGCACTTTTGTCGTCTGCTCGTTGCGCCAGCGCTTATTCGCTGTGGCCATTGTTTTCCTTGTTACCTTCGTTGCCTTCTTTTTTTTCTTTATCATTTCGTCTCTGATGACCTTCGCAATTCTTAATAGAACTAGTTAGGCGATCGACAAACATTCGCCTTATCACTGCAGCCAAGCTGCCAAGAAACCCTTCGTATACGCAGATCGAAGACGCGATCAACCATCGATCTTAAATGGAATCGTTGCACTATATAAGCCGCACGAGTTATCGGGTTTACGAGCTTCCAATTTCGCGTATACGTTTCTCATCTAATATCTTTTCAAGCAGCAATTATAGCCCAAGTGCAGTTATCTCAAATAGAGTGTCTATGTTTCTTTGCCAACATTTCAAAGCCTGCATAGGTATAGGTAGCTCTCATAATGTATAAGTCTTAGTGCGTTACACATGATGCGTTTGGCTGAACGCACAGAAAAGCGACACGAGACTTCAAAATAGTCTGCTTGCATTGCATGCGAAAAACGTTGTCGTCGGTTATGAAAGGAATGTCCGAACTGTGCTGAAGCATATCGTTATCTGACTAGCTGCGAAAACACAATTTCAGTAAGCCAAAATAATGACAAGCAGTTTAACTTTATTTGGTGTATTGCATCCTTTGAGCTCTAATTAGCACTTTCGTAACGCCACAATAGACACAGGCTGGGCGAAAGTAATATGTTGAACTACATTTAGCAAACGGAAGTCACTTATTCACCTGACAGCGATAACACATTTCTTTTTTTCCTTGAAGCCATTCACGACAATTTTATAGACAAAACTTTGTCCATGTTTACTTGATTTTGTTTGGACAGTTATAACCTTTACCGGTAAGGTCATGTGGCAGGGACGAAAGAGTAATAAAAAAAGCACGGATGTTAACCAGGGCTGAATTCAGTTTGCTATAATCTGCACTGGAGAAGGAAGTAAAACGTGTAGTGAAGATAAAGTCCGCTCTTCATGCCGCTGGCGTAGCAATGTTCCTCTGGTGTGCGACAGAGTCATCGAATATCTTACGTATCCTTAACAAGTAACAATAAAGCTTTAGTTCATTTTGGTAGCTGCTATATGCCAGAACAATAACTCTGCGCAGCTCAAGTTTCTAATTCTTTATAGGTCATGTCACTAGGACAGCGACGTTACATGTCATCGCTGACTCCGCAATCGTTGCACTCAGCGTTATCAGCTATTCCAATCAAAAACAAATGTGTATAGTTGGTTGCAGCGCCCAGGCGTAGATAGCACAGCATTGTTTCAATGTAACATACCACTAACATACCAATGGTAACGTAACATACCGGTAACATATCAATTGGTAACACACCAATGTAACCACTTCAAATAACCCGAAGCTCTACCATCCTGAACGGTACACTCAGATGCGAGGCACACACAAATGATCCATATACGCATGCACGAACTGCACGCAACTGCGGATATAGACAACGATGGTAATCGACAACCGCGAATGCACGTCAGTGTGAAGCCCCGTCGAACGTGGTCATATGGGGGCACCTGAAGTACCCCCCCCCCCCGCATCTGCCCCCCAATCCACCTGCAACATTTGCCCAAAGCTTGACTGCAACTCTCACCTCCCACCAACCACCGCCCACAGTATGCCGCAGTGTCGTCCCAAGGTCACTCAGCCGGGGTCAGGTATGGAGAGGCCCCCCTGCGGCCATTAGGACGGACCATGCGAAGGGGCCAGGGGGCGCGACCTGCGCTGACCCCAGTGGCGACCCCTCGTGGAGGAGAGGAAAAACAGCAAGGCCGGGAAGCCTTGTTGCTTGTATTTTTTTGTGGTTTACTATCGGGGTGGGGGCGTATTGGTCTTGCAGAAGGTTTGAAGAAGGCCCGGCGGGAGGGCAAGGCGGAACAGGACCTTCTGCTGTACCATAAGCCACGCACTGCGATGCTGTTTTGGTTCGCGGCATGCAAGCGGCATTCGAAGACCGGGCCGCATACATGTGGCTTTCGAGATCGCCGGCAGTTCTTGATCTGTTTTCTTGAATGCCTCGTTTTCTGTGGTTTCTTTTGTAGCTGCGCACTCGGAGTCTTTGATCGCGCCTCTTTTAAGTGTTGCGCAATGTCCTGCTTTCTCTTTTTGTTTCCTCTTTTCTTTCTGCATTATTCCGCAACGCCCTCATAGTACTAACGCACACATTCTCATCGTCTAACCCTCGTCCTGAACGGTCTGTGGTGGCTAAGCGTGGGAGTTTCGTCGTTATAAGTGGCCCGCGATTCGGCCTCCCTGTTCCTTGCCCGGCGCTAAATGGTGGAATTTCAGTTCGCTCAATCGCTTTTTGCGTGGGCGGCTGCGTAGAAGTGGCCATTTTTCGGTGTCGTGAACCCGAGGCCCCCAAGCATAAAGTATAGGGGTACAGAGTTGTACTTAAGAGTGTATTCCTGTTGGAAAATTGTTTTTGCGTGCATCTCAGATTAGCTTCAGTTTTGTACAAAGGAGCACCGGCGATGTTGGAGATACATCAGGGCCTGATTAGGTGAGGCTGCCAAGGTAGGTGGCACGGATGCATTACCGATGTGATATTCATTTGTACAGTGCAAGTCATACTAAGGAGAACACGCAATTAGAATTGAAAGTGACATTTATTTTACACTTCAGATTACTTGTTTTAACGGGAAAGTGGTGGCTATTACGTACTTGCCAGTGTTCCTTTAGAGGACGTTCAAGCTGCAAGCATTATCTTTTCTCTGATTGCAGTACTGATGCAGGAACATTAGTTTTGTTTACCTACTGCCTCGAAGTGTCGACTGTACCACATCCAGTGCCCGATTCTTTTGAGTTTGTGCGTGCATGTATATCCGTTTTATCTTTTATTCAGTGATATGCGCATGTTCCCGAACTAGGAATCAATGGCCATGGTTTGTGAATTTAGCCCGTGTTCCATCACTGAAGAATAGGAAATGTAGTCGATTATTGGGTCTTAGCCTGCTTGAATTGGTGCGGAAGTTTTCTGGACTCAGTAAACATGCAACGAACTATAACTTGTCGAATGATTCCATATATATATATATATATATATATATATATATATATATATATATATATATATATATATATGTATATATATATATATATATATATATATATATATATATATATATATATATATATATATATATATATATATATATATATATATATATATATATATTTCACACCAACGTAAACTACCGCGCTTATGAAATTTGCAATCACGGTACGTCATAAAGGTTAACTATAAAATACGAGGTAACATGGTTGACTTTCAGAGTTCCTCGAAACTCAGAAGGAGCTTCTATTTCTGCACGAACACTTCAACTTCTGCAAGAACAAAATCAGGCAACATGTCCACCTTTCTACAATCCATTGCATGGAGGCATGTGTGTATACATCGATTTTCACAGATTACGTTAGTTGAAATATCGCACATGAGTGTTCTCGGAACTCGTTAGATTATTCGTACTTTCTATTCGTAAGTACCCGTTATGCGGCCTCCGCATACTGCTTACTTTCTTCTATTTATTTCACAGCCAGTGGTTTTCTCTCATGCTCGCCCTCTGAGGTTTTGTGGGCGTAATCAGGTTGTCAGAGGCGTCCCTCACATCCGCGTGCCAGCCGGATTCGAGGCGGGCGAGGTCGAAAATTTTCCCACGATGTTCCACATAGAAAGAGGGGTGCCTGTAGCCGCACGTGTTCGCCTCGCGGCGTGAAAGCATCCCTTATCTCTCTCATCCCCTTCCAGGTACGTTTAACATATTCAGTTAAGCTATATACGTGAAGTCTTTAAAAGTCATTGTCGCAAGTGTAACGGTCCCTTTTCTGATTTATATACAGCACGCCTCGGCAAACGTAATCTATTCTATTAAACTCCGCAATGTAGCAATGTTTGCGTTATAGCTGGTGATCATCGAACTGTGCTCAACATGAAAAGAGATGCAGTAAAATTTGTAAGCATGCCCTGGCCGATGGCGCACACAGTCATCTGCGCTTATACGGCTCTGTCTATGGTGAAAACTATAGGTTCATTTTCTAAAACAAAAAAACCCCAGGCCTGCGCTGAAACCGCAGCACAGTCACAGCGAAAGCTGGAAGAGCGGCGTTTCTAAAGCACCGTTGTAAGCTCTCCTGGGGCTGCTAATACAACTACACTAGCAAGGTACCCACTACGCCATAAATCACAATTTTTGTGAAGTTCGGAAGCACCTACTAAGCCATTATCCGTCATTCTCCGGAGAAGCGAGGCACCAGCTACACGTTTGTAAGCATTATGTGCACTTTGTTGACGCGACGACTGAAGACGATGAAGAATTATGGCTCAACCATTTGTAATGGGTTGGAAGCTTTAAACGGCCCACCAGTTATGTAATTTGCATTAGGTGACGCCCGCTCGCTATGTCCCTCTCCCGCCATACTGTATAACATACGTTGACGTGGGAGAGAGGGGGGGGGGGGGAAGAACTTTACTGAGAACCCAAGGAAATGAATCATACGCTTATGGGCTTCCTTGGCAACTAATACAAGTGCACTTGCGAGGAACCCGCTATGCTATAAATCATTGCAATTTTTGAGAATTAGGAAAGCAGGCACTGTGCCATTTCTCGTCATTTTACGGAGAACCGTGGTACCTGCTAAACGCATGTAAGGCATTATGCGCACTTTGTTGATGCTGTGCCTGGTGACGACGAAGAATTATGGCAGAGCCCTTTGTAATGGGCTGGAAGCATTCAACAACCTTCTCGTTGCGCAATTCGCATTGTGTGACGCCTGATTACACAATTCGCGTTGTGCGACGCTCGGTGTTTATTTTACTCTTCTACCACGCTATATTGCATATGTTAATGTGGTTCCTTCCCGACATGAAGCCTGTATAGGGCCTTTTTGCAAAGCAGTTTCAAGCACCGGCATGGCTCAGAGGTTGAATACTGGGCTCCCACGCAGAGGGCCCAGGTTCGAACCTCGTTCCACCCTGGAAGTTTTTTCTTATTTCGTTTTTTTTTCTTATTTCGAGCGATAGTGGTTACGGACACCGGCGGCGGCGGCGGCGGCGGCGGACAACTACGGCGCCATAAACGGCCGGTGAAATGATCTCATAACAGCTTTCGCTGTAAAAACCTTGTGTCTCGTTCAGGGGCTCCTTGAGCAAAACACGGCAGGCGAATGAAGTACAAAAAACCATGTGACCTACATCACTGATGACGTCAGATTCCAGAAATTTGTTCGTCATCATGACGTCACATGATGACGTCATCATATAGGATCGTTGCTCCGTCAAAAGTGGGCGGATCTCGGCGGTGGTGCATCATCGCGTGAGGTGCAGAAAACTTCAGCTTGCATGGACGAACAATGCAAACGACGCAGTATACATCTGAAGGCAATTTCATGCGTCTCCTTCACCCTTTGGTTGTGCCTTGAAAGAAGTGTGGTCCTGGATCCTAGTGTAGCGCATTACCGAGTGCGCAACATGCTTTCCTTTTCAGGGGGGCCGGGAGTGCGTTTGTTTGTGCGTGGGCGAGGGCGAGGGGCGGTGTTGAAAAGTGAGGAATTTGATTTGGCTATTCACTTGCCGCGCTGTTACCTTCTAGGTAACGTCTAAGACGAACTTCTGTGCTATGCAACAAAGCACTGGCGACGACTTCTGGTCACCAAACTTGCTGACCCACAGGATTCACATTTTGAAGAACATCCATTGTTCCGACTAACACAATTTTCTTCATTATCTCCACAACCATGAGGGAAACCGAAATTGACAGTTTGGCAGTGAAGAATCGGCGCACGTGTTTGTCTGCTTACTAAGTTTTCTTGTTATTACTACTTTATTACGTGACATGCCCGTAGGCGTTATTTTCCTAAGATTGATGTACCTCCCAGTTTTCGGTGGTTCTACTCCTTTTTACAAGGAGCTCGTACACGCCTACAATAAGAAGAGAAAACAGAGAAATAACTTATCAAATGCCAGGCGAATACGTGCATTCACTGTACATGCGCGCGCTGAACGCCTTCCGCCCACTTCGAAAGTATTTTCCCACGTAGAGCTCACACATCTCGCAAGATTTACTACGCGCAACACTTGTTGCCGCGCTGATCTGTAAGAAAAAAAAAAAAAGAAACAGGAGTGCCTCTATGAAGCGGATAGCCCACCTCCCACAACAACATGCTCGAGCTCGGACGGCTGCCGGTATACAGCGCGCATCGGATACTGCGGGGCCCTGATGAAGTTTCAAGTAGGGAACGTTGATCCCTCGAGAGGGCGGTGCTACTAAGGGGCGGGCGACTTCTCAGGGCGGGACAGCGTCGGACGTCCTCGGATATCGAATTTCACGGAAGCAGGCCGCCAACTCCCTGCCGGTGCATATACGAAACAACAGAAGCCAAAAGAACTCTCAAACCACCCACCCACCCCCAAGAAAACACAATAACCGTTCTACTTTGTTTCTGTATGTTCCCTTTTCTATACCACTTTCTTTGTCCTTATTGTACTCCTGCTGGTTTTGTTTTGTGCGCTGTCTTGATCTTCGTAGCCCTTAAGTGTAAGCGATGGCCGAGACAGGTTTCGGCCAAGATGAATTCGGAGCAGGCGCGCCGCAGGCCAGCAACAGCTGTGGACAAACTACCGGAGCCAGATGACCCACCGTGTACCAGGACTGTACGCACTCCGCTCGCGCTTGCCTAATTTCTCTCGTCAGAGGGCGTTTTCGCTTCTCAGTGCTGCGTACCGCCTCGACCACTTTCAAGATGCGCCGCTTCTGGGGCTAATAGGCTGTAATGCAATTTAGGCTAGACAGTTATTACGTATCGAGTTACAGGCTTACATGCGAGGCGCCGCGGAAGCTGCGGTATTTGTAATTGCAGAAGAGTCTATAGCTTGCGCCAAACGTGGAGAGAAAGAACTCCTCGAGTGGGAAAGCAAAGTTGCCCTAACAATTTGGGCACTACGTGGCTTTCATGCGACACCATCCGTCGCGAAACAGGATGTCTGCTCAAGAACGCATTGTGTCTCAGCTTCCGGCGGCCTTTCGTAACCATTCCGAATCACTCAGCAGAAATAAATGACGTGAGCTGATAGAGCGAAGAGTGGCGGTAATGGGAGGTGAGCGGTTCTTGTCATTCGTGCAGTGACAATTATTGTTTAACTCTGTGTAATAATTTATACGAAAGAGAGTACTGCTGTTTTATGCATATGAGAAATGTGCATGCTACTGGGTATAGTTACGGGTGGTTCCGCTATCATTCGTCTGATATCAGCTTTTACGCCGCGGCCGTAAAACCACTCAATACTTTTTTCAAACATACACAAACGTTATTTTCAGAGCATATATATAAAAATCAAGTGCCGATATGGGGACTGAAGAATATGGAAAAGAAAATCTCCTTGCTACTCTAAAGTGTGGTTTCATAGAGGTAAAAAAAAATGAGCGAAGGAATAGCGAGCGCGTGCGTGTGATCACGGCCACTGACATGTGAGGACAACTTTGACAAGCTTACTGTCGTTAGTATGTCCTATGCAGAAATCAATTCACCTTATGAGTTCTAACGGATTGAACTGCAATGTCGACGAGATCCTATATGTGCTTCTTGGTGGCATTGTAAGATGAACAATCACCAAAGCACACTTCAGCAGTGGATGTCCTCGTAACGTTATACTGGAACGAAGAACGCCAGCCCCCATCAGGTTGAATGTCATACATATATAGTGCGCCGAGACCTGGCCCTCCCTTCATTCATGTAGATACGTGTTCATTTTCTCGTCAGCAACATCGCCTCCTTTTTTTTTTTTTTAGGCAGCCGTTTCTCTTCGGCCTCTTCTTTATCTATGCTGCGTTGGCAAAAACGCCCTGAAGGATATCAGGTTTAGTCTGGAACGAGAGCGCCTAACGAATAAACAAATAATTAAGTATAATAAACAAAGAATTAGTAAGAAGAAAATACTGTTGCAATACGTCGCTTGTCTGGGCTAAACATTTCCCATGACGTACAGAACACGAGAGCGATTAGCCAGAAAAGTAAAGGAAAGGAAAGCTCGAGTTACCCAACTCGCAAACTGAGCAGGCTGCACCTCGTTGTACTAAACAAACTGACTATACCTGCAGAGGGCGCGCGCAACGAAGACGAAATTGCTAAAAAAAGACAAGTCACAATAGAAAAACAGGACAATCTATTAAGAGGACGGGAAGATGAAGAATCTGCTTGAAGTATCGCCGAAAACGAAGGTGTTCAGGGTAGACGCGGCGACGCTGCAGAGAGGAGGGTGGAAATTAATTAATTTCTGAAGCGCCCGCGGGGCGTCACTGCGCACAGTTTTCCGGAAAGCTACATACAAGATGACCTCGACGGTGCAGCAAGTTGCTTCTGGGTGGATCCACAGCGCTACGGTCCAGGTCTACATCGTATATACTGTAGCAAGGGCACACTTACGCAACTTGTCCTTTTGGTATTGTTGTTATTATTGCTAGCAGGCTTTCCCATGGTAGTCTATTCTATCTCAACAGCTGACAGTATATATAGAGCCCAAGCGTATAGGACGGGTGCTCTATCGTCAAAGTCGTTTATCCACATCGTAGCCTGTCTGGCTGGGTGGGGAGACGGGAGGGGGAAGTGTGTCGACCACCACGAAGGATGTGGTAGCACATCCATGCAATGACGGCTTTGAAACGGCTTCGCTTGGCTCCGTACGGTCTGGAGAACCCTGCAAGCTGCAGGCGGGCGGATAGAGTCACTTACACGGGAACGTTGAATTTAGATACACCGGCTACATCAGATAAGATACAGGGTTGGGGTTATGACACGGTAAACTTTACACGAGCGTTCAATCATATTTGCATTTTCTTTTTCGCTTTAGGCGACTCAGATACACATAAAGTTATATATAGGAAACAAGTTTTGAGAGAAGACACCTGGGAGTTATTGCAGCCCGTCGATGTTGTTCTTGATGCATTTTAGCAATGGCAAAAACTAAGTGCTTTGAAAAATGAAACTTTCATCGTAATCATTATGGTATGCAAGATAGTGCAAATGTAGTAACTTACCGAAGTATCGCTAAGTTACTATACGAGGTTTATTTGCACCCTATCATAATATTGCTTTGCTAATTTTACCTAAAACACTTTTGAGAATGTTAGAACATGTGGCGCAGTCTATGTCTTTATGGTGCATTGTGCTGCTGTTAAACTACATGTGGACTACGAATGCTTGGGCTGCGACTGCATTCGTACGTGCTTTTTTTTTTTGTACGATCTGCCAGTATACCTATAGTGCTCGAACTGTGCGCGTTGTGGCCTAGAGTCTGCTAACTTTCAGTGAACTACGTCAGTACTTTACGTCGTTCTTTATTTATATGTTATTCTCTCTTGCTTGTTTGCCTGTTACACCGGGTTCATTTTCCCTCGTGTAGTATTCGCCCAAGTGAAATGAAATACTCGGCTTCGCCTATGCTACCAACCTGTCTTTCGGAGATACTCAAGAAAGAATACTAATTAATTCGTAAGGGAGAGCGATTCGCGGAAAGCTTTCAAAGATGGATAACATAGGCACGTGTGCACACATATTAAAAAAAAAAAGAAAGATGCAGGTTACACGCATAACAAGGAAGCTATATTTTGGAGACCGAAGCGTTCGTAGTAAACGGATAAAAATATTGAACAAGGAAACCCATCAGGGAACCGCTTCTTGTGACCTCTGGCCCCGAAGAACGACCTATTCGGTGGAGTAGATTGGCATCGAGCTCATTCTTATGTAGGCAGAGAGCTCATTGAAATATTCCTGCTCAGCCAGGGTCTTCGAGTGTGTTCGGCATGTTTGTGTATATGTGCGGAGCGCACAAGACCGCACAAGGGGTAGAACGAATGTTTTCGTCTCTCTTGCCTTTTGCTTTTCGAATAGGTTTACTTATTTGCTGAATACCAAAATCAATACGACATAAACGAGATCATCATCGCCGTTTCAGCGTTCACACCTTGTTATACACGGTGATTCGGTGAACCGAAGCTCGTAGAAGCACTGCCGCCAAAGTCACTGCACCAGGCTCATGTAGTGCATCGAGTAAAGACTATCGATATCGACACTCTCAATGAGTGATCCCTTTAACGCTTCGAAAATTTTCATGTCAAGTGCTATGTTTTCATGTCAAGAACGTGTGAAAGCTTAGAGAAGAATGTAGTTGAGCGTGTGGTTGTATATAGGATGTCAAAGCTGCCGTTCAAGATAACTTTTTGGCATGAGTTCATTATTACTCGGACGTCAAGGAATGCTGCAATGAGAGCAAACTTATACCTGGTGGTTGTTTCAGCTCCACGGCTTCAATTCGGTTACGTTATACGAACCAATTTAATCAGTACATCTGCGGATATATATATTACCCACTTCCTAAACCAAACCAGCCCTGTATAGGAAGAAACAAAAGCGTGAAAGTCCTTTCATATCCCCGCGTTCGCTTCGCAACAAATTCGCGGTTTGCACAAGGTAGCTGTGCCGCGCTTAACAATATAAAGACTCTCATCCGAGAGAGATCGAAGATTAGGAATAAAGCGCAACTTTCACGCATGGATTGTTTTTCGGGGCCTCCAACGCCGCGTGAGAACTACCGAAACCCCGAAATGCCTATCTGGGACGAATATATATGTAGGTATATCCGCACTTATCCAGTACCAACTTCGCGCCTTGCTGCGGTAAGCACACACACAATCGTCGAATGGTGTTTTCTCTGACACGATGCTATCGCTAGGGTAACCGTTATACACAACACGCGTAAGTCGTGTGGCCTCACGGAGATATACGGGGGAAAAAAACGAGACCAACCAGCGATAGAGCTCAGGTTTGAATTACACGCGACGCGGTTTCGAGTTTCAACATTCGTGCAGCCGTCGCCGCCGTCTCGAAAATTGTTCGACGCGGCATCAACGGGAAAGCCGGTTTCTTTGTGTTCACGCTACGCAGCTCATCGACACTTATCCGATAGACGATCGAACGGGAACCATCGCCCTAGAATAAAGAGAATGAGAAAGGCGATGGTGTGCGCAAAACGATTTGCGCGCCACAAGATAAAAATAAAAGAGCTGAACAATATAATACCAGATTGAATACGCAAAGAAACACAGTCCTAAATAACTATAGAGCTGAGGAATACAACTGGAACGAAGCCAGAGGCCAGGAAAAACGCCTGAAAAGATTCCAATTGACTTTGCAATGGCTGCATCGCCGCCATGGGAAAGCGCGTCGAAGTGGCCACGCCTATAATTAGAATCCGGTTGGGACTCGATTTCTTGGCTCAGTGCGAAAATTGTCAGCACTATCATCATCACTGCACGCAAGCAGCAACAGGGCTGCAAAAACACGATCAGTAACAAACGGCAGTTTCGGCGAAATTGCCGGTAAAATGGACCAATTACACCGAATACAGTGGGCTCAGTTATACAACACGCATGAACTGCAGGGACCTCCCCAAGTATCGGACTGCATTCGGAACGGAAACAGCTCGGGGAAAAAAAGAATCGCAAGCGGTGCTTCATACACTAATATAGCGGAGGGAGGGATCGACACGCCCCCAATTAGACCTGCAGAGTAGCCGAGCATTTGGAAACACTTTTCGCGACTTCTCACAGAAGGGGGACCTACGAGAAGGCAGGCTTTCGAGGAAAGCGAAATGGCACGGAGATCGACTGTTCCGTAGAGCAACTAGTGAGCAGACCATTTGTATGTATGAGCTCATTAAAGATGGCGGCAAGGGCTGGTTACAGGAGCACACGGCGATGGCAATGCTGGCACGAGTTGCAGACGGCGTGTCGAACAAAAATACGATAACAGTATGGACGAACACCCGGCACACCTCGTTTAGGCTTAGCGGAGCGGAGAGAGAAGGAAAGATTGCGTAAGTGCTGCGTTAATGCTAGAGTTCCAAGAGAATGCGAAAGGAGAGGGCAAACGAACTCGCAAAGCAATCTTTGTACACGTGTTACGAGTGCAGACGAAATGTGCCTCTTCAATCTAATGAAAAGACAGAGGATCTCTTGGCCAGTGCAGGAGTGTCCGACTGTTTATTAGGGGTGAAGACTAAAAGGGGTCAAACGAGAGGTCACTCACACTCTTCCCTACTGCTTCGCCATATAAAAGCCTGTATACACACACGCACACTCCTACTGCAAACGAAACTTGTGCTGGTCAAGCACTCCTCCCGTCTTTTCGGCTGCCTTCTTTGAAGCGTAATGGGGCCCCTCGCGCAATGTCATATACACACTAAGCAAGCGGGTATATGGGCACTGCTGAAGAAAATGGGGGCGTTTCTTCGCGGAACAAGCTACAGAAAAAAGACAGCAGCCATAGACAAGGGGGTGGAGATGAACGCCAACGCGGCAACAACGTGGTTAAATGCAGCCCCGGGGAGTTTGGTGGAAGAATAAATGGGGGGAGTTGCCGATGTGGCAGCTCATCTTGGGAGACAAAGTAAAAAAAAAAACTTAGTAAAGTGTTGATCATCTTAGAGGGAGTCCCATCCATGGGCTGCTGCTGCTACCGATGTTCTCGTTTAAAGAAAAGAAAGCTAAGTATAAAGGAAGCTACCAAGTTGGCAGGAAAGTGAAACGCGGGAAGGAGGAGATGTGCCGTACAGCGATCGTTTCCAGAGGCTGCAATTTACCGGGAGTTGCGAGGGTGGTGGCGTGCTTCTGCGCTTTCGGCAGCGGTCCCTCCCTTAGTTTTGGAGCCCCTGGACAAAAAAAGTTTGCCTTAGTGCAAGATATTTGGCTGTTGGTATGGATGCAGCAAAACGACGGTTCGGATAGCTATTTCCGAAGCCTATGGGTGATGACCACGCGGTAGATTTTGCTTGCGTCCTCGGTACACCGGGAAACTTTGATCACCCGAAAGCGTGCAGGGCGAGTAGTCCATCACCGTTGCCTTCTGCGCCTTCGACGCGCATCTCTATCGTCAGAATCTTGGTTGCAGAATATGGTTTCGTATCCAGTTTGTTCAGAAGCATCCGAGGCGGGCATCGCTGGATATCATAGCCAGCGCAACTGCACAGGACATGTTCAAGCGTCTCTGCGGTTCCGCAGGATTCGCATGTAGAGGTATACCCGCCATTCCGATGCGAAACGTGTGCGCCTTCGCGAATGCAATACCAATCCAAAGGCGGCATGATAGCGCCAGATTGGAGCGGGAAATTTGCGATGGCAGTTGTAGCTTCAACGAAGGATCAAGTTCATTTAGATGACACGTTTGGAAGCTAGGAGACGATTAAAAACTGCCTTTAAGATTCCGAGCCAGCAAAAAGCTTGTCTTGCCCGATCAATTCTTGATAGAGGGATCGGAACCAGTCGAGTTCCTTCATGGGCCGATCGGGCTGTGTTGTCGGCTAAATGTTTGCAGGTAATGCTGGTGGGCCCTGGTAGTCACTGTTCGCGCCGCCTTTGTCTTGCGATGATGTCTTATTACATTACCGATACACGTCTTGCACTGATAAGAATTAGGCGCCTCAGGTTATCGCTCTGCGATCTTATTCAGCATACATGTGAATCATACATAGGACGGACAAGTGCCCTCCAGCTCATAAGTGTCCTGGGATGTGACTAGTCTACATACTTGACGACGATGGCATGGTTGCGACATGTTCAGTGAAATCAATGCTGGAAGCAGTTCAGATGACGCGAACTCGGAGAGTGCGAACCCTCTCAACGGAAAGCGAAAGAAAACGACAGAGGGCGGGGAGGTGTAAATAGACAGGAGGCGGTGTGGCCTGATCGTTCAAGAGCTGAGACGTGTTTACGCCGTGCCAAAACTGCCTCTCTACAACTCACGATGTTTCTTATATATATACTTTCTTTATTACTACTCAACGCTATACACTCCAAGGAAAGCCCTCAGCTGTTCGTTGGGGCTAAGAACAGCGCGGTGCGCTACACGAACACGTTGACGAGAAGTGGGGAGCGGATAATTGCTCTTGTCGGCTCCTCCCTCCGTTTATTTTCCCAACAGGCGGCAGTTGTTTTTCCGGGCGGAAACGAGCAACAGATGTTGCGGCGTTCGCTCCTCCGTGGCTATAGTCCGTAAACTGCGGTTCGTTTGCCTCGCACAGGTTTGCGACATGTATACAGATCAATGACCAGCTCATGGTTATGAGCCACCTGTCCTCATTCTATCCATAGAGGTGGTTATTGAATGACTTATTTGCAACATCTTTTTTTTTTTTCATAGTCTGTTTAATCCTACTCTGTCAAAAGCTATCAATCGCCTTTTATTTACCTTAACTACAGAAAACGAAGTGCAGCACATGCCGCGGTGGTCCAGTCGTTATGGCGCTCGACTGCTGACTTGAAGATTACGGGATCGAATTCATCCATGCCACGGCAGCCGCATTTCGATGGCGGCAAAATGCTAGATACCCGTGTGCTTATATTTAGGCTCGCGTTGAAGAACTTTAGGTGGTCGAAATTCGCGGAGCCCTCCACTACCGCGTCTCTTATTATCCTATCGTAGTTTCGGGGCGTAATGCCCCAACAATAATTATTAACGAAGTGCAGCATGACAGTGCTGATCGAGAAGCTCGAATGCAACCGCTTGAATTGTTGTTGCTTACACGCGAACCACCAATTCTGCATTGTTTTCTCACTGATTTACAAATGATCTGGTTGCTCAATCTTAACTGACTGGCAGATCGAGTTCAACGTTCAAAATGAACAAGTAAGGGCAAATTGTTTTCTAACCGCAATTATTTCTAACCCGTAAGTTGAAAAATGCGCAGAGCAAAGTATGTTTAGTGCTTATCCACTTGCATTTACATTATACAGTCCAAAGTGCTACGGCTGTGAATCGCATTCGGGGCTTCGTGCTCAGCTTCTGAACTCTGCTGGAATCATTGAGCCGCGAAAGCGAGCGATTCTAATGATTAAGCGATACAGGCGTCGTGACCACACGGACATGTTGTCACGTTTATCACGTAGCGGTCTGTACGTTAAAACTTACGAAATTATTCGGTTTTCAAAATATGGGCCCATATTCACGAAAACCCCCTATGCTAAAAATTTTCGTGAGAGAATATTTCAGCCAATCACGATGCAGGAAATATCATTAACGAAGCCGGCTGTTTAATGGGAACACGCACTTACGTCAGAGAAGCTTTGTGAATTCGGCCTCTCCTGTTTAGTCTGCGGGTTGGCGTACAGGTTTCTGTGGTTGCCAACTTCGATCGAGTAATTTAAACGTCACAGACCCGGAAGTCAGGACGCTCTAATGATGCGCCCAAATCTCCGACCATTGGATACGCTCCGCGCCACTTATACGGTCGGTTTAATTCCGTTTTTAGAAGTAACATACCCGCACTAACACGCGATACCCCGAGCGAGATTCCAGCAACAGCGGAGGACAGTCAATTTTCCAGGAGAATAAAAAAAGAAGAGGTCGTTTTCATGGCGCCAACAATGTCAAGCTTTGGGCGTGAATCGTCTCGTGGTACGACACCGCGGGGGCCACCACTAAACGTCCGGCAACTCTCGGGCGAAAGGTACATGGCGGTAATCACGGAGGCCCGCAAAAAAAGAAGTGAAGGACCGAGGTGCGATAATTCCCGGCCCACGGGGTCGTGGGAAACACGTCTGTTATGTTGCGGAGACGCCCTGGGGGCCGAAACGCGCATGCGCAAGGATACTTCGTCTCGTTCCGGCATCCGTCGTTTTGTGCATGTGCGGGTCGCGCCGAACGCGAAGACGCGAGCAAGATCTGCGGGCTGGTTCTATGCTTTGTGCGAAGGGACGTCTAATAATCGTTGCCTGCAATACCGCAAAAACACCAGCTGAACGTGACTAGCAAGGTGGGACCGTAATAATAGATATGACTAATTGCCGTTGATTGCATTTGCTTTGCAGGTGGCAATTATGAGATAATTGAATCAAGAAGGAGGCATTAGAAAGCTTCTTATCAGCTATCGACTTGTGAGTTGTTTTTCGTGCTGTAGCAATAACATCGAAATATTTTGTGATAAGGGTATGTTTACGATCTCGAAGTACCGCTTGGCGATCGCAAACTCCTTTTGCACTCACTGCGCGTAGTACTGACAAAAGGGCAGCCGAATTTAAGCGTACAAATACGCGCCGTTAGTATACCTGGCAAGTAATCGCTGCGCAGACGTATAGAATGGCGCTGTGCATGGAGTACCTAAAACCCCACAATTCTTACAATTTCCTTAGCTGATATTGTTCGCAGATGTTTTGTCCTAAGGTTGAGACAACGGTTTAAGATATTTTTTTTTTAAACTTGCATGTTCCTGCACCTTTTAGTTTCGTAAAATGTGTCCCGATCATTCAGCATTAAAACCGGTTTAGGAATCTATAACCAGCAGTTCGATGAAAAGAATGGACCTTCCAACGGCCGTTCAGCGCACACGTCCCGACTAAATATTATTAAAGCAAAAAAAAAGTCCATAGAGAAGGGTACTTGATGTCTTCAAAATTAAAAAGGCTGTGTATAGGAAGCTTAAGTTTTCTTTTCTTCTCATTTGGTATAACAAAGACTAAGTAGTCAACTAAACAGTCTCTAAGAAAAAAAAATAGTACTTTGACTCTTTTTGGAGAGTTCTGGATTGCCACGTATATCACTCTCTTTAAAGAGCCACGTTAACTCTCTTGTGGGTCACACCACTCTCGGAAGAGAGTACATTGACCGCCAAAGGGAGTTAACGTGTCTCTTTAAAGAGAGTCATATACGTGGCAAGCCAGAACTCTCCAAGAAGAGTCAAAGTACTCTTTCTTTTCCTTTGAGTGCACCCGATTCAGTAGTTATACGGCAGAATGCTCCCTCAAGGACTTCATCCCCCCAAAATTAAGACATTGGAAGCTCGTACCGTATCGCCCGCGGAGGATCACATACACGAAAAGTTTGGACAAGGAACAGCATGTGCGACGAATATTCGAAGGGAGCAAAAGAAAGCTCTCATTCGTACGAACCAAGCACGCCAGTCAGCCGCACCACTTGAGGGCAATAAAACACTCGGGCAAAAGCTGCGGCTTCCTATGAATACGAGGAAGATCAAAGTGCGACGCCGCCGTGGTTATTTCCTCTTTTGGTCGGCTTGCTGCAAAGAGCTGCAGACGTAGCCAAGACAGACCACAAGTGAACACGAGGGCCGGCTGTCAGTTGCACGCTGTAGAACGATCGTTAGGAGCGTCGTGGAGTAAATAGCTGTCACTCGTCTCTCTCACTTGGAAGACACAGCACAGGTGGTCAGCAGTGTACCTTATTAAACTGATATTGTATTTGATATACCACAGGGTGATATTTGAAACGGAAAAAAAATAAAGACAGCTTCGCACTAGTCCTGTCAAGCCTGAATGAAGGTGGATCTGGGCGGTGTTCTTTGTTTCTCTTTAGTTTTCTCTTTATTCCTTCATCTCTTTGTTTTTTCTTTCTTCAATCTGTTTTATGTATGTCTTCTTTTTTCTGTTTATTGCCATTCCCTTGTCTGTCTATCTATCTATCTATCTATCTATCTATCTATCTATCTATCTATCTATCTATCTATCTATCTATCTATCTATCTATCTATCTATCTATCTATCTATCTATCTATCTATCTATCTATCTATCTATCTATCTATCTATCTATCTATCTATCTATCTATCTATCTATCTATCTATTTCTTTATCTTTCTTGCTCTTTCCACATTTCTTTCTCTTTCTTCTTTTTCTATTTTTCTCTTTCATTCTTTCTCTTTCTGCCTTTCCTCCTCTCTCTGTATTTCTCATTCTTTCTATGCTATGCTTTACTCTCTCCCTTCCTCCTTTCCGTCCTCATCACCCTCACTTCCCTTTCCCATCACTTTGCTATAGTATACTATACAAGGCTATGCTATGCTCTGCTAGCGCGCCTGGATAGCCGAGTAATTAGGACGCTCGCCTTTGGATAGTGGGTATACGGGTTCGAATGCAGCCTCGCCAAGGATATTTGTTCCTCTTTGTTTCTATCTCTTCCTTTTTTATTCCTTCCTTTCTCTCTCTCTCTCTTTCTTTCTCTCTTTCTTTTTGTCTCTCTGTGCTGGCTCTCTTGCCCATCAGAGTTATGGTGTCGTCGCCGGACAAATCGGCACAGGTGATCTGGGAGCGAAGCTGAACATGAAGTAAAGGACAAGAGGATGAAGACAGTGCGTGCCGGTTCATGATGATCATCGTTTCTGTTCACCCGTCACGGATCAATGCTCGGCTCAAATAGCTCCACTATTAATATCCTTGCGAAAACCAGGGGTGCGTAGATACAAGCTACAGGCTTCCAAGTGGTATACCTGCTCGAAATTTCTTATCGCAATTTTGCCTTTCGAGTTCTGTCATAAAAGGAAGTTATGCTCCGTATGAGCTTCAAAAAAAGTAAGCTATTAGGTTGTACTTTGGACGCGGTATCATAGCTTGAGAACCGCATCCTCAGCCTTAGCACCGTGATGTGCTAAGGTTGAGGGTGCGGGCCGGATTGCCCACCGCAGCGGATGCGTCTTCCGAAAGGTTTGAAATTCAGCAACACCGGTGCATCCAGATGTAGATGCACATTAAAAATAGCCCTGGAGTAAAGTTCATTTGGAGTCACCCATTACGTTGTGCCTCGTAAGCTTATCGCGATTAAGGCACGTAAAAATCCAGATTTGTGTCATTTTCTGCTATAGTTGTTACGCTGTTATGTTCGATGCCATGCAAGAAAAGCGCACACGGCGAGAGGCAGAACAGGGGATGAGGTATACATCTAAATTAATGTTTCGAGCGTTACGTTTCTTCTCGATGCGCCAGCCCTACCATATAAGCAGCAGAGCAGGTGCGGTCTTGTCACCATGTCTATGGCATATCCGTGCAGAGACACGCGTCACAAGACACTGCATGGTTCCGAAATGGCTGGTTATATCGGCAGCGACAGTGGCGCGAAGTGACATCCATAAAATTATCGCGTGTAATCGCTTTCGACCCCCGGTGCCCTCTCCGCGGTTTCACGCCTAAAGCGCCCCATTGGAGGCCGTTATATGCATACGCGTCGATGTGTGCGTACGGTCCACCACAGAGCTCAAATGTGGCCCAATTAGGGCGCCACGCCCCTAGAGTATGCCGTGCGCACATTAAGACCGCACCCATATGGCTGTTCAGTGAGCGAGCCGCGAGAACTAGGTGCGGCGCTATTATATATACAGAGGCGTGCATGTTTTATCGAGCAGCGGGTACACGTGTCAGCGCAAACACTTGGTCGGGAGGCGACGCGATTATGCGACAAGCGAGAGGCCGTGCTTCCTAAAGAAGGGCGCACGCCGACTATGAAATACACGTAATGACGGCCTGTCGTCAATTAGCGTCCGTAGAAGGGCGAGAGACGATTAAATTAGCGACCACTTGTGACGCTGTTAAACGGGACTGGGAGGGGCTGTGGGAAGTGTATAGGCGCCTATTCGGTTTCAGAGAGCTAATATTCGCGCTTCGTAAATATTTCAAAAGCAATTTTTACAGAAAACGGGTCCAAAATAGTGAAGGTTTTACTATTCGCATCCTTACTACAACTCGAGAGTACTAACATCTTTGGGCTCATGAACGAGGGCATCAATTGATTTCTTTGCACAATAAATATGCACCCAATTACTGGCTAGACAGGTTGCTTACTGCTTGAGCTACATATGCACATGGAAAACTGACAGGCATAGCGGTGAAATGGCATAAAAAATTACAGCACAGATGACTGCTGTACTGTTCTTCGCGCAAGAGCGTTTAAGAGACACTAAAGTGAAACAACAAGTTAGTTTAGACTGACAAATTAAAGCCGGAAAACTGTAGTGCTGTAATTCTTACCGCCATAGATTTCTTAATAGATTACAAAATCAGTCAAAAGTCTCGCTTTTAAATTTCCCGCCGAAATCTCCGAAGGTGACGTCACCGATTTCAAATGGCCTTTTCGTATTATGGCCAGACTGGCTCAACGAAACGTCCTGAAAAATGCGCGTTGTAAGTATCTTTCTCCCTCGGAAGACAATGTACTTCATTTTTACTGATTACGAATTACGTGGGCCTTAATAGTCGCCGTGAAAATCAGTGACGTCAGGGTGGCTGTTGAGGGAACTTCAAGATGGCGTCGACACCCGCATCTTCTTTTTCCACGTTTTCTCGCTTACCAAGCGCCATGATACCTATAGTTGCATAATATGGCTGGAACACGCATGCTCAGACAAACTTTCAAATACCGGGCACATCATATAGTCAAGATCGTGCGCTGTGTGAACGACTGCAGCGCCAGAATATCTCTCTAGCGGCATTATAGAACGAAGCTGTACAGCCCGCAGTCAGGAATATGTCCGTGGGAACGGCGGTATGTATTTGCGGTCGCAAGAGGGTGCCATAAATGCCACTGGCCGATCGGCGCTCACAAGGTGGGTCAGAACGAGAGAGAAAAAGCATGAAGACACCGACGGACACACCCTAAGCCTCGGTGGCACCGCTCCCTGTATTTCTCGCTAATGGCCTAATTGAAGACTCTCGGCCACTTCGCGCAGGCCGAGGTGGGATGAGGCAGTCGAGGGGATGAGGGAAGGGCACATCGTCTGCGTGGTTCCGCATACAGATGCGCCTCGCTGGCCGCACCCAGCGACATGCGCCAGCCTTGCGTATATTGTCTGCCGTATATACGTGGCACGGTGCGTACGGCAGTAGCGCCACCGCCGCAGTAGCGCTGTTGCGTGTTATTAGGCCACCCCAATCCATTACGTAGGTGCTCGACATGAATCACGCTATATGTGGGTGTGTGAGGGCGCGGAATGCAAACAACAACGGAACCTTGATAGAGATGTATACATTCGAAGTACTTGAAAGATTAGACGAATACCTTGCTCTGTCTTATTTTCATTAATGCCGGCGTAATTTATTGAAATGCGTTCGTATGACTGTTCACATATGCAGAATTTAGGACAAGTGTCCAGAACTATATGCATACACAGCCACTCCGTGGCCACGCCTGCACATAAGACCCTTTACGTACAAAGAGTAACTAAGCCCCGTATAGGAAATGAACATCATCTAAACACTTGGGACGTTAAACCCCAGATAAAAAAATCATTTACACACTCACGAAGATATCGTTAGTCACTACAAGCAATCTTACCAGCGGTTCTTAGTGTAAAAATTCACGACTTGTTAAATAAAGCTGCAGCGATTGCACACTGATAAAATGTCCTGTGGCTCGAATTGTTGAATCATCAGCGTTCGGTACTTGAGTAATATATGACGACACCAGGAAGCACGGTATACCCTATTTCGAGTTGTCATTAACTGAATTGAATGAAGCAATTTCTGCAGTGTTTCATTCAGGTATACTGCATGTACGTAATTTTGTGTAATATGTGCCAACCAGACGCCTGCCTTTCATTTGGAAGCTTTGCATTGTACTTCCACGGATGTTCTGCCTAAATATATATAGAGGACGTGGCCAATGGAATTCGATCCCAATTAGATCACACATATTTCGTTGTCGCATCTTTTTTTTTTTTCTTATCTACAAGAAAAATGTAGCAGCTACACAGCGTCCTTCTTTGCCGTCTAGGTCACCGTAGACAGAGGCGAAAAACGCCTGTTTTATCTTCAGACTTACGCATGAAGCAGACGCATGAAGCGAGATTTAGGATGCGACAGACACCAAATATCATGACTAACATTGTTTGGTGGCCTGTGCAGTGTAACAGAAAATAAACAGAAAAAAATGACCAGGAGACGTAAATTTCATGGTTCATTATAGCAACTCCGAAAAAGTCCTCAAAATCGCACCTTGCTTCGAGGTTTTCAATTACAATTAAAATAAAGGAGTAAAAGAAACGATGCACATAAGCGGCTGTTCTCCGCTGCCGCCTCGATCCTAAAATATTGTTTTGTTAGTTCGCAAATCGTGTCATTGCTTATCATTGCGCATGATCGCAAGAAAATTAGGAGGGCGCGCGAACTTATCGTCACGCGATCTGCTTTCGCGAAAACGGCCGTGACGAAACCGAACGACAATCTTCTCGCCTCCCAGATACCCCGCAGCATCGCCGGGGCCGTTGGGTCGACTCGACTCCGCTCTCCATGTTGGCGCGTCGTTAAGCCTCGCAAATGAATAAAACCACAAAAGAGAAAACCCGTTCCCGTTACACATTTCTCGGCCTTCAAACACGCATATTGATGGGACCGGGAGGAGGTGGGACGCCGCAGATCTTCCTCGCTTCTTTTACGGCTCCAAGTTACGCGGCCGGCAAGCGCATGCCTCGTGGTTTCAGGAAGGCAGCAGCCATACGCGGGGTATATATGGATGCACCGGTTCCCACCGGCCCATCTGATGAATATAGATAGGTTGCTCTTCTAGGACTGGCAACTGGGAGGGGGGCACACATGTTTGTGGTCAAGAGCTGACCGTTCGTTATATGTCGGGGCCCTGGGAACCTGACCGGAATATATAGCCCCACCAAGACCACGTGTATAAACGAAGCTGGGTGTGATGGACCATGCATTTCGAATAGTTATAGCTGGGAATGTTATTTTACCTGGTTGTCATCCCTCCAATAGTTGTTCGTAGCAACATTCTTTTTTTAGAATAGTAAATTGTTGGGCTAGTTGGTACGACTTGAGAAGAAAGAATAAGCACCTTAGCGCTAATGAAACTAGGCCGAGACGAGCGCACAAGACTGCGCTCACATCTCGTTAAACACTAATCTAAACGAGGCTGTTTGACACATTAGAAAAAGAGCGTAGACGTGCACGGTTCAGGGGTAGGACGCTGAGCAGGAGAGTCACTTGCCCTCATTTGTGATATCAGAGGTGAGTACTTGCAATATGTAAAGTAGTTCTTAGGTTGTAACTGTTCCCAAGACAAGAATGCTACCTGATCGTTATGTTGGAGGTGTTTTTGCAGGAGAAGCGCATCAAATAGCAAATAACAGGAGCACAAATGAAAATATTTGTACGTTTCGCCCTTTTTGGATCTTGTGTCGTGGCCATGTCTGGATCACAAGGCTGAAAGGTTAGCGTTGGCTGAAATTGTCGATGACGCACGTTCGTCATGTAAGCAAGAGCACGTGGGATTACCTTTTAAGAAACCATCGGTGATAAACGCTGCTGGGCTAATTCATGCATGATATATTGCTGAAATTGTGACTCAGCAAACGAAGGGATGAAAGAAGCAAAGTGCGCAGGTGGACTGTCCGCTTCACTTCTGTCGTTCCTTGTCTTTTGCAGCGCCACACTCTTGGTAAATGTGCAGGCATATAAGGGCCACTACCACGTGACGTTGTTAGCAGTGCTACTTTCGAAGTGGAGGTAACATTGAATGCACAAAGTTGATCATTTTTCACAAAAATGAGAAGTTCTATAGAAGCCCTCAAGGTGGAGCAAAAATGACCACTGAGATTTGATGCCTTAAAGTGAGGCCAGGTCCGCGGCTTGTGGCGTGCTGCAATTCAGTGCTTCAAAACTACATCTTCCAAGCCATCGTACAATTGCCGCTTGGAAACCATTGAAAGAGGTCACGTGGAATGCGGGTGAGTAAGAATCCCCTGACGATATGGCTTCGAAACAGGGACTTATTTGCCGGCCAAGGAGACAGACAGTCTTCCACTACAACACGAAAAGCCGCCGAAAGAAAAAAAAAGTATTCATTCTACTATAGCTACAGCGCGCTTCATCCTACATTGCCGAAATACCACTCAACTTGTTCTCCGCTATCGAGCGGCCAAGCCTTGACCTGCTCCGTTGTCCTTTACTGGCGTGGGAAGTAAAATATAAACTGCTTGCACGCGGCAATCAAACATTTTATCGCTTCTGTTCTATTTTACAGCCTTTTTCCATAAACCACGCGGCCGCGCATAACGATTGTGATGCATGGTACGTATGCACCTCCACGTCTGGACACGCAAGTGTACTGGCCTCCACGGCCAAAGCCATATAAGGCGCCAGGCGAAATGTAAGCCCGTAAGGGTGAGTGCATCAAAGGGGCAGAGTCACGTGGCCCAGATCGTGGGAAATGCTGTGCTTCGTAGCCCGAATTGGTATAAGTGCTGCAGCGTTAAGGTTTACGCGGTGATGTCAGAATGGCGGTGCGCGGCGCAATGGTACTGTACCCTCGCATATGACCTCGCTTCTTGACTCCACGTAAGTGGCTGGGACGAGCCGGCGGTTGAGCATAACCACGAAGGGGTATAAACGATCAGGAGGATAAATGGATTCATGTAACATAACGTACGGTGGAAACACATAGGGCGAGAACACGAAGAGTACGAGCAGGGCTACTAAGGAAATGAGCAGCGAAAAAAAATGAGGCTTGGATGCACGCTAACCACATGGCCGCCGCTTGGGACAAGAGGAAACGGCTCTGTAGTGGTTAAAAGGCCGACGTCCTGCGATCGCCCGCAAGAACGAGCTCTTTTTTATTTTTTTTTAAATAAACAGTAGTCTTCTTAACTTTCAAAATGCCGGCGGAGGTTAACAGTGAATACAGAGCGAGTTATGGTATCTAATACATCGTGGCATGACGGCACGTACTCTAAAACCGTCGGCACATACATTAAACGTTACGAAATATATATG
The DNA here is from genome assembly GCF_013339695.2 of Rhipicephalus sanguineus. NCBI lineage: Eukaryota > Metazoa > Arthropoda > Arachnida > Ixodida > Ixodidae > Rhipicephalus > Rhipicephalus sanguineus. The sequence continues at coordinate 112,822,322 of NC_051186.1, read as the reverse complement.
GGTACATGGTATGGAGAGGTCAGGAAGTGCTCGTAAACAGCAGCACTGTAAGGACTGCTGGCACATTTGATACAAACGGCCACTGTGCACTCTTAGGCAATTAAAACATGGCAGGCACACCTAACAGCCTTTATTAGGTGCCCTGCGAATTAACAGTGTCCATTGCTTTTGGGTGGCACGAAAGATCTGCAATGTGCATAGGAAAATATCCTTTTATTTTACTTGAATTAGGGCCTCATGCATGGCTCTAGTAAAATTTATGCAGGGAGTCTAAACGAAGAAGAGAAATGAGACACGCCAACATGAAAGCAGTAATTATCATTTGCAACACGTTGTGGCAGAGCAGGCCCATCCAAAAGCAGGCACCGTATATCTCCAGCCGCCGAACGATGATGAAGGATCGATCCAACGAGGCAAAATGGTGTAAGAACGATGTCATTAAACGCGAGGGACACGTGCTACAGAAATTCCGGTGCAATGGAGCCCGTCTTCGGCGTATGGTACAAGTGTTGCTTGTCTTGTCTCCGCCATAGGTCGCAAAGGCGGCCGTGTGAAAAATGGCGTCCCTACGGTATTTATCTTCAGCAAAAGAGAATATGCCGGCGATTCGTCTTGATATCCATTTAGTTCAGTTGAGCTCGTGCCCTTTTGCGAACACCACTCGCGACCTTCCTGCATACTCCCGGACATCGTGTCCATCGGGTGGTCCCCTTCAATAGATGCAGCGCCGAAGAACCCCTCTTTTTGGTGGCCGCGGCGCCCAGTTGTATAATGTCTCGTATTTTTTTGTTTTACTTCGCCCCACCGCCGCAAAAGATAAATGTGGCGCTGCATGCATAAACATGGAGCGCCGAGAAAGGCGACGCACGTGCAACGGAAAGCAGCGCTCTCGGTTGTATGCGGTGGACGCTCGCTTTGAACGTGAAGCGACGGCAGTTTTGGTAACAGCTTCACACGGATAGAAGTACACACAGACACCGTTGGCCACTTGTTTTTCCTGTGGTCATGCGCGATCTCGAATAGGAAGGAAAGAAACTTAATGATAGCGCGGTTCGACAAGGCGACCAGGGTTTCTGCATGTTGGCAGAGCTTAAGCCATGGTGTACGACACGCAATTAGCATGCATGTTCCGTACGTGACCAGCAATGCACTTCCGTCAGGGAACTCTAGAACAGTAATGACGAATGGTCGCGCACTCACCGCGTGGCTTTTCCTGCTAAATTCGTTTCCTCTGTGTGAACATTTCAGGAAATACAAGGATGAGGCGGTCGTTTTATTCCGCGCTACTTTTGCAGCCTCTGTGAGGGGTCGTAATCAATTTAATCGAAATTTCGGCAGATAGGGTTTGCTAATTGCTGCATGACAGCTCAGGTATTAGAGGTGACATTCAATCGCAGAGTTGAATTCTATGTGCGGAGGACGTATTTTCGTCCAGTTCGTGTCAAAGGGCACTTGTTTTACTAATCGTAGACAATTGACTTATCATGTATACGAGTTCGACAAATGTCTGTCACCTATATAGCTTCCTCCGAGGCGTACCGAGCGTGCTTCCCCAGTTTTCAACTAGAAAGTCTTGCACAGTATCAAAGCCACAAATGAAGCCATCAGATGTGTATTGTTGTCAAAGTACGAACTGAACTCATCGCTCATATTGTTACGTAATGCTAAGAAGGTCAGTACCGCGAAGATATATATAAGACATTGTTCGGACCTTCAGCATTCTCAAATACAAACTTCAGAGACGGAAACAACATCAAAAAAAAAAAAACCTGTCGCTTACAAACGGAGGCTGTCAGCACTGGGCGGACGTCTGTGCAAAGAAAGGACCCGCTGCCATTAGTAGCCGCCATCAGTGGCTGTTTTGGTTGAAGTATTATGCGTCCCGCGCACACTCCTTTTTTTTTTGGGTGGGGTGGCCATACAGGCCACCGTATTTAGAGCTGGCGCTCATCAAGACTTCCAGTGACAGCTCCTTCTTTGCTGCCTACGACTGTCCCCGCAGTTACGTGCAGGGTTTGGGGCAAGTATATGCATGTAGCCGGGTCATCGATTTCAAGTTTAAGAAATGCACAAGAGATCGAAGAGACGATACAGGCACTCGTGACTAACACGTAAAACGTGCTTGTGCTTTGTTCTGAGAAACCAGATCGAGAGGGAGAGATTTCATGTCACTGGTGGAGTTGCCTGCTGCCTAGCCGCAAAACGCCAGTCTTCTGAACATCTCATATGCCGCTGTACCTTCGCAGGCTTTACGTAATCGTTAGCCCGTAATTAAGGAGTTTATCGCTGTAATAGAATGACCTCTTACAGGTTCCAGAATTTCGCAGAAAAAAACAATAGTCTCTTGGCAAGTTAAAGTGGAAAACAGTATTCTTAAACTATGACACCGATTTTGCTACTTTCATTTATTTCCTCTCTCAAATTTGACTTTGACGATCTGGAAATGCTGGGACTTGGAGTTTATCGTATGATACTATACTGATAGGATTTCAGGAAGAATTTTTCTTTTATATTTTGCGTGACAAAGCGCAAGGAACTAGTGCCACAAGGAAGACCAGATGCGAATCCAACGTTATAAGCCCAAACAAACTAGCCCAGCGTGGCATCTCGATTCGAATGTTTCGGCGCCTGTACTTCCCACGACATTGCAGGGAACTACGCAATCGTCCAGCAGTACTTGGGCCAGTGGACGTCGCCGGCTGTCTTTTGTCCCCACACCGATGCCAGCGTACGCTGTCGCATGGCCAAGGCAGGGCTACAAAAAGGATATCCTCGTGCTGCCTGGCCGCTGTTGTCTTCGGAATGCAGAAACTCAGGGCGCGCGGGACGGCGTTTGCGGAAGATTGCGACCGCCAGATGCACCGCCACGCCCGGATGAAAGAGACACCGGCCAGCACAGAAGCGAGACGGCCTCTTGGCCACAATGAAAGCGTTCTTCCCTGAGAGCTAGCTACGCCGCCCGCCGTTCGTCGTCTAAACGCCTCGCCCTCACTCTGGAAAGCCACACTACTTTTTAATTTATTTTTCTTGGTATCATTCGCGGCGGTTTGTGCATACAGTGCCGAAGGTCCGAGGAAGGAACCGGCGATGTTCGTCTCGGTGAGTGAAACAACGGATTTCGAGACATGCCACGTCCATGTCACCGTGGTCCCTGTGCAGTGGCAAACCTTCGTTGACTGACACTATACTCCTTAGAGATACCGAAGGTGGGAGTTATTTACGAAGCTCGACTCTCGGGCCTGCGTTAAATCTAACGGAGGTGAGCAACTTGGTAAGTTTGTAGCATTTTGTGGGAGGCCGGAAATTCCAGGTGTTGAACTTCAAAGAGAGCCAACGGATATATGCATGCAACGTCTCTCTCAGAACACTAGCGAGTATGGGGTTACTAAAAGTCAGCAGTCGAGCCAGCACTATTTCCAATTCAAACCCAAGTCTCGTTAAAAAAATGCACAAGCGTGATTACCACTGCTCTTGTTGGTTGAAGAGAGAGCGGCTACTAGGAGAAGCATTTGGGAAACTTGAGCTTTAAGCTCGAGCTTGAGTCCTTTCCTCCCGAACTCAATTTATTTGGTAAGGAGGCGATGGCTGCCGCAAAACGCGAATGACATTAAGGTAAAGAAGTTTCACAAAGAACAATGAATGATTTAGCTTGTGTGTATGTACGATGCCCTGAAGAGTTATCTGTCTCATCTTCATCTCATCGTCCCTGACCCTGATACAGCAGAGCCAACTGAGCTCTGCTGCATCAGGACGAAGAGCTGAAGAGCCCAGTTGAAGAGCCCAGTGAAGAGATGAAGAACCCAGTTGGCTCTGCAAGCAGAGCCGACTGGGCTCAGGATTACTATCTTGGCTTTTGTTTTCTTGTCGTTTCACCCATTTTCGCGACTGCCTTTTATTGCAGTTCCTATTCCTTTTAAGTATTATATGTCGTTATTTTAATATGCAGCTACAGAAAACACCGACAGCGGGGAACATGAGCTAAAACATAAAACTCGACGTTGCGATTTTCGTGCTTCCTGTTCCCAAACTTATTACACCCAACTTAACAAAATACTGTACACGAACACTCTCGCTCAAAGATTTGAGAACAAGTCCCCTGAGACATAAGTGCATGCAGTGCACTAAGCCGCATGAAACGAGCGAGCTACAAGCAGCAACGACTCACACAAATTTACGCAAAACACAGAGACACCACGCGGTGCGCAGTCGACTCGGCCAAGCGGATATGCACTGCACACAGAAAGGCGGCCTGTTGCCGTAGAGCCGTCCCATACGCTCAAAGAGGACAGGAGAAAAGTCTCCCGCCCACAGATCCAGGGAGCCGATGGATTCGGAAGACGCGCGCGGCAGCTCGCTGCTGCCAAAGCAAGCGGCGCGTGCTGTATTCAGCGGGTATGCATGTGTGCGGAGGGCACGGTCGTTCGTCAGGACGACAAATTACGGGCGGACGCGAGCCGATCGCGGGGAGGGAGACGGCCGATTAAGCACCCGACGTACTTCGCCTGAGAGTACGGCGCGCGACAGCGAGGCGCTCGCTTCTCTTTCCACCGACTGCCACACACAGCCCTCGCCGACTGGGCTCCTCCGCAGCCATTTTCGTGCTTCTCCGTAGAAACATGCAGTGCACGGCGCTCTTTCAACGAACTCCAATGCGTTATCACTTTGCAGTGTTTATTAAATTATTTCTGCTAAAGAAGTGTGCGCCAAGCATAAACGAACCAAGTGGGCGAACTTTATTAGAAACACTTATCTACGGCCCTCTTTACGCAGGATTCCAGCGCTTTGACTTGAATCACACTGTCATTTTTTTTTTTTTTTCATTTAAATGTCCTCCCTTGAAACAAGGTGGGTGTTGCATGAATGATCGAAGGGGTCGAGCTTTTTCCATATCCTTGCATCTTTCGGCTCACCTTAGGAGTCTCACTGCCGAAACTCCTTGGTGTGGCGCGTGGCTCGAGGAGGTCGATTCGACGTCTCCACTACTTCTTCGACATTCCAAAGTTCTGTTGGCTCTTCTCATCCGGGATATAGATTTTCGTTCTTTCCTTCCCTTTTCTTATGCACTTGTAACCCTTTATTTATTGGGTTTATTTAGTGGCTGCAGTAAAAGGCCGCGTACCGCGCGTCGGCGGATTCACCTATGCGCACGCCGTAAACGCTGGGACTTACATTATATTATCTCTTTTTTCTTTGGTTTCTCCGAGCTTGCCCTCTCTATTTCGAACTTTCTTATTGCGTTCAGCAGGCGCCAAGCTGCAGCTAAAGAAAACATCGGAACCTCTAATCTCGCGCGAGCGCGCGCCAGTGTATCCGCTCCTGCGCGCACCACGTGTTCCATCTAGGAGATGGAAAGCAGCCCCCTCCAGCGACGACCACTGACTGCGAGGATTAGCGTCGTCGAGAGAAAAACGCGTCCTCCATTATTCACCCGTCCGATGGCCCGCGATCGTAGCTCAAGGATTGAAAGAGCAATGGGGGGGGGGGGGGGGGGGGGGGGGGGGGGCTTGGAAGTGGGCTTGGAAAGGGGGAGGGAGTTCCTGCCTACAGCGCCTGCATGCGCGTGGCGTGCATACATAGATATAGCTCGTAAGTGGCGGCCTTTTAATACTCGGAAGAGAAAACATGACAATTTGCGACCTGCTCGTTCTTTACCGGCGGCGAGAATGTATTACACGGTGCGCGCTGGGACACAGACGTCAGGCCGGATGTTGAATGCTGTGGACGACGCCTGTGGTCATAGGTGGTTCACGTTTTGTTTTGTTCTTTTTTTTTTTTTGTCACGGAGTACATGGTATGCAAGGGTTGGCCAGGTGAGGCAAAATGTGAATGCGAATTACTAATCTGTATTGCATATCAGATGTAGAGATGGGAGCCCACAGATGGAGTGTTGCTGAATTTCTCTTCCGGCTATACGTAATTTACAATGAAAGCCGCGTCTATTTATGTGTATAGAAGCTGTTCACAGATAGTGCGTTGACCGTTAACAAGGTCCAACGACGTACGCTTTTGGAGAGTCGGCTCTCGAAAACTGTACATAGGATTTAAAAACCATGATTTCTGTGTCGTTGCAGCTGACTGCCACAGTAAATATAGTTGGTTTACTGGCCTGCTCATTTCGCTTTGAACGGTAACTAGCACGAAGTGCAAAAGGGGGCCAGACTCCCCAAACTAAATTTCTGGCTTCATCTCGTGGTGAGTGAATACATAATACATCTTTGTGTGGGTAGGGGGGGGGGGGTGCAATACTGAACATGTCGAATCGAAGTGTGAAGGCGTAAACAAGTGCACGTAGCCGTACATGTTATATATAATGAGGGATTTAAAGGCTAACTGCATCTTAACAGCCGTATGGACTCGTTTGAGAAGCGGATAAGTACGCTCGCAGACAGCACGGTTGGAAGCCCTCACTACAATGCTTATTTCCCTCTTCTACCTACCGCGAGGACGATGGATAGAGAAAAACGCCAAGAGCACCCGCTGAGCAATTGCCGAAGCACTTTTCCTACTCCAGCTGCCAATGAAAGCAGCGAATGAACAATAAATAAATAAATATATAGGTGCAAAGAAAGCGAGAAATGCCTGATCGTGTGTGGTGTTCGCCGCAAAACCAAATGAGGCTACCGCAAGCGCATTTGCCGGCCACGAACTGCTCTCGCAAGTTTTTTGTTGTGCATTTTCTTTTTTTGCTGCCCATCTTGAGCGGTGTCTCGCGGAAGCACCTTTTGAAACTGGAGCGCAGAAATGTGCGACGAGAATTAGAGGAACGCGTTGCGAAAGGCCAGGCAAGAAAAAAACCAAGGAAAGAAAAAGGAACTAGAAAGAGAGAGAAGGAACTCGAGCTAGAATACGAAGCGCCTTAGGGGTAGCCGGCAGTGGCTTCATGGTAGATGCCAGCGAAAACATGAAAAAAATATACTAGATGTGAAAAAGCTGACGTACCTAAAGGAAAAACGCAAAAAAAGAGAGTAAAACGGCGGCTTGAAGGAGGTCTTGCATGAAGATCAACAGCTGGGACAACGAACTTTTCGAGTGAAGTTGAAAATGGAGCGAGAATTATGACATGTACGGCTTGAGGAGAAGGAAAAGCGATCGCAGGTAAAGATGTGCGAGCGACCAAGGGTCTGCGTACAGCGTATAGACGAATCAACTTCACTGGGAGTCGGTCGGCGTATATCTACACAGTGTTCGTTCAAAAACGTATTTGCTTAATTTGACACTGAAAAAAAAAAAAAAAAAAACACGAGCGGACCAGTTCAGATGCTACGAGCGAGAAGAAAGAACATCTATGGCGACATGCTGTGATTATTGGAAGAGAATTGCATATGCAGAAACCGCGTCGTAGAAGTGACACAGCTAAGAAGGCGCTTGCTAGAAATTTAGCCACTGCTTCAAGAAAAAGCCGCAAATTCATTAGGATTGGTTGTTCGGTGAGCGGGCAAATTATTTGGTAAACGCTACCTCTGAATTGTGTCCCGGAATGTCTGTACAGTACAGGACCTTGTATACCTCGTGACAATAACCTCATAACTGTCACAGCAGCACACCACTATCCATCGGGAAGGTATCGCTTAGCTGTGCCACTCACCTTGCGACAGATTTCATTCAATATTTCGCATTGCGCAGATCTCTTGAGCAACAAATGTGGACATCACCACGGTAAAAATATGCCACAGCTGCCATGCGAAAAGAAACGTAGGACTTCGACTTTACCTTTTTTGCATATTGTCTTTCCCCACTCAAGATTTCACTGCGGCGTAGCCGGGCGTAGCTGTGTTGCGCGGGTGATGAAACCACGCTCAAGGGACGTTGGTTTTATGCATTTTCTTCTTTCAGTGACATATTCGCGTAAGCACGCATATCCCTCCTCCAAGTCGACGCCATTTCACTGCGCCTTCGACATCAGCGAGACCATAGAGAGCCAGGCGGACGTACGTTATTGCGGAGAAGCGGCAACGCGAATATGTGCGACGCATCTACGCGTGTGCCGTATGGAAGGAGCCGTATAGGAACGGCACCCAACGCTAGACGTTACCGGCCCCCGCGACTTCGTTCTCCCCTCTTGATGTTGCAGTCGACGACACGCGGGAGATACCATTAACGGAGAAGAAGCGAGCGCTTCGCACCCTCCTTAGGCCTAACGATCGGACGGAACGTCGTCTGCTACGCGCGGCGGCGTGGTCGTCTGCAATCTAACGCCTCCGACGCCGACGTCCGCCATTGTTGTGCCGGGGGCGCTGCTCTCTGTGAAGAGGTGTGAGAAGGCAACGCGCCTCGTATTAACGCCTCGGCAGAAGGGGGGGGGGGAGCGCGATCTTTCGCAGGACCTCCCATGGAATGCGGCGGACCATTCTTTTGCCAAATCCAGCATGTGCCTGTTTCTATTTTTTCTATCTTTTTTGACTTGTATTCCGTCGTTTTCTGCTGTTCCCTCTTTTCTCTCCTCTGCCTCAGGTTGTGCAGCGTCTCAGCTTGTCCACCCGCTGTGGTTTCTTTGTTACTTTTTGTTTCTGTTTCTATTATTCCTTCTTCATGTGTCTTTGTTTGACTCTCGCCCCTTTTTTTTGTTTTTTTTTTTTTTTTTTTTGCTGCTTTCAGAGCACCGACAGTACATCATTCAACCCGTACAATGTGCTTGCTTGCGTTTTGTTCAAATAATTTTGCTTTGTTTCTTCATACGCAGCGAACAATATGACAATATCTTGATTCCGCGTTGCCTTTCTTTCCCCAGGGATTCGGCTTTGTCGTTAAGAAGCTATACGGTATTTTTTTTTCTGGAGTGCCAAGGGTAGATTTCTTATATACTTTCGATGCCTGGGAGATACAGTACAACGTTACGGTTTTGTTCTTTGCCGAAAGTTCGTCCAGGGCGTCGAAGGACGCGAAGCGGTTTTACGAGCCCCTGAGATCACACGAGGACAAAAAAAAAAATAAAGAGGAATCAAATGCGACCCGGAGGGGATTGCCTACGCGACATGGCCCATTGTTTCTTCAGGGTTAACGATCGGCAAGCAGCTCTTCATTGCCAGCTTCGAGAGAGACGTATGGCTACTTTATTGCTTTCCCATGCCTTACGAGCTGGAACCGGGCCTGATATTCAGGAATGAGAATAAGTACTAGAAAAAGAATAAACGTCACCTGAGTGCATAGGAGGTCCTGATTCGGGCTCTGAAAAAAGCCAAAGAACTAACTTTTCCTTTCTGTTGTTCAGTGCCAGTGTAGTACCTTGAACTATACTGAGGATGATATAGATTTCTAACAGTGAGGAATCGAGAAGTACTTCTGTATATAAGATTGGACACTTTGCACGAAATCACGGTTATGGTGACAACAATAATCTGGACTGTTCAAAACTACAGCACATCCTTATAGAGTTGCCTTTGGTAATTTTCTGTGATGACTCAGTCAAAATTTCAAGCGGTTGACGTCACTGTTGTTACGGTGGCTACATGAAGAGCTCCTGAATATTTCGACTATCATTTGTATTTGGACATAACACAATTAAGCTGGTTTATCAGGACGAAAGAGTACCGCCGCAGGCGCCGACAATTTAAATCTATCCGGGAGGGTGGAAGGTAAGGGGTTTTGAGCACCAGAGCCCACGACTCCCCCGGAGGAGGCGCCTACGGCAGCTGCCCATGAATTACACACCGAGCGCTTGCTTCTACACCGTCAGTCGTGTTTATGATAATACGGCGGCCTTCCGTTGCCAATATTGCGCACAACCCGACAAGAGGACAGCACACATCGGTCGCATCACAGTACAATAAAAAACCAAGTTCCTTCCATATTCTGGTGGGTCGTTCGTTTTACTAAACACCGTTTTGTACGCATAACCGCTACTGAACATCTAAATGATCAGTTCGTCGGAGCGGGAGCTTAGATGCTAAAGCACGATACGTTGACAAGGAAACAGTCGGCCAGGCTACATTGCGTCTTGAGTGTGTCTCACGCCCCAAGGGTCGCGTTCCCGCATAACAGTCGATAATCTTCTCGTAGCAGGCGATTTTCTTTTGCCCGCAGTAGACATGACCGAAGAAAAAGAAAACTGATCGCAACAAGTGCATACACTAGCTACCAGGCGACGCTAATCAAGCCAGCTTCTGGACGAATGGAAATCGCTGTACCCCGCTCACTCCTTTTATGCTGTTGTAGTGCCTGTGTGTGAGAGCGCAACCCCGAATGAAGTCAAAACATATCAAAGAGCGGACCTATCGACGGCGATTACAGCCAATCCTCGGCCGCTGCCAGCCTACAAACGGCGCACGCGCATAACACACACGCCCAGCGAGAAAAAGAGAAACGCTGCCGCCCACCGGTTCTCACGGTTCCCCCGACGCATGCGCACTCGTGCTCTACTTTTTATTTTATCGAGCGCGAATTCGTCGTCGGGTCGGTGTGCTGCGTTGCAGCAGTAGTGCTGGCAAAACGAAGGCAAACTGCGTCATCAATCACACGCTGCCATCGAGAAACGCGCGCACACCTTGATTCAACTACGAGAGACGTCCGTGAACGCTGAGCGTTGCTTGTCTTGAGGGGGGGGGGGGGGCTACATAGTGTAATGTGCCCTGCTGCCGTGGCCGTAGCGCTGGCTTTTGCCGGACCTTTCACATTGTTCTGGATCTCCGTCGAAGAAGTAGGTTGATTGTGAAGTCCGCGTGCAGCCGTTATGGCCTATATCAGTTGTCCGTACTCTGGCAGGCAACAGGTGTTCTATGGCAGCTGCTCTAGGGCTTAGGAATGCGAGCACGACACTGTAGTCATCCGGCTGAATCAATGCGTAGCAGGCTACAAACAATGTTGTTTCTCAGGAAGCAGTCAGTATCTGTCTATAGCATCTGTAGTTCGCAACAAAATATAAGTGACGTATACCTTTTTATATTACATAAATGTCTAAAAGTAATCGAAAAGATATCCTTGAACAGGAGCTGTCACTGGAGCCAGCGGTTAGACAAGTGGTCTCGGCTTCTTCAAGGTGGCAGCTGCCTTCCTCCTCCTTCACTTTTGTGGTTGGGGGAGAGTGTTGGAAGCATACACATACACGCGATAAGGTAGGCAGTGTCTGCCTTGAAGAAGACAAGACCACTTGTCGCAACATTGCCCCCAGCGACATCCCATGTTCCGGGATTCTTCACCTCTTCACGCCCCCATCTTAAGACACCTGAACTTGCGCCTTGTCAGGAAATAACTGCTGCGGAAGAGGTATCGAGAAAAGAAGAAGACGAATCGAATAGAAGAAGGGCCTTGTTCACGGCAAAACCGATGCTTCACTGTCAACCTTGGTGGTTATGTATTTGCGGCACTAAATGCAACTCGCTGGGACCTGAATGCGTGATCACTTACATCGAATCAGTCAAGCAAGGGACCGAGAACATGCTGTAAGGCTGCCGCTGATTAATAGGCGACCTTAAATGTGGCAGTGTTCGTATTGTTGGTGAGTGCTCTGTTATGCTCCGCTGCATTTCTCGGGGTTTTGTTCTTGTTTTATTGGCTGCGTATTTTTGTCAGCGCCCTGCACTACGTCTGCGCAAACTGATTATGGGGCAATATTGATAGAATGGAGGTTGCAAGGCCACGGGCGAAATATATGTCAGGGTGGGGTGAAACTCATCGTGTTCATTTGCTCAACATTTATCATTCGACGGAGCTATCGCGCAATAACCTGAGCGCTGCGAACCTTAATGTAAGATTAGTGCAGTTCGGTCGGCTCTTGGTATAACTAAAATTCATGTTATAGCAAGGCATTTCATGTACCTTGCATATCCGGCTTGATTCTCGACCACAGTGTGCACACTTTGTTGCGGACGAAATTCGAAGACTTGGTACATTCACTTTCCCGGTAGTTAGTACCGGGGTCTAAGCGTGGTGTACCGCTTATACCGCTCACTTCGTAATACTTACGCAGTTCTGGTACACAAATGCAAATAAATATTTTTTAGTCTGTTGAGCCTGTTGAGTCTGTTGAGTAGTATGTATTCTGCAATCGTTTTTTGCAAATCGCCATATGTAATACTATTTAACGCTGTCAGAACAGTATTTCAGGTGAAGAAGGCTTGAAGTGATGAGAACCCGTCCAACAAGGAATGTCACTGGCGTTATCTTTTGCACAGGAAGACTTGTTTCAGTCAGAACGGCAAGTGAATCTGGAGCCAATTCAGAGAAGCTCTCTGGTGGAAACGCTGGGTCCAGCGACATTTCCTTTTCAGTGATCTCTCTTCTTCAACCCTATGTGATAAAATATTATGTAAAGCTCTTCGGGCACTTGCTCGCACGTGGGTCTGCGTTTGTGTTCAGAAAGTTGTTTTGAGGGGCTGCCACCTAAGCAGCTGTGGCGAGACTTGCAGCCAAGTGTTCGCCTAGGACGAGCAGCTGTGCTTTTTCGCGCCCAGAATTTCCCTCACGGCTCTGTGGAGTGAGAGCAGCGCTCGAGCCCACAGCCGCATTTCATCTAATTGTGTGCACCAATGGAAGATCCGAAGTCCAGCGCTGAGAGCTAGCAGCGCTGTCTAATTAATAAAACATGAATGGATAAATAAAATAATTGCTACAAAAACTAGGGGCTGCACTTTTGCAAAGCGTGGTGACTTAGTCGCACCGCTTTTATGTTTACCATCTAGTTATTGCGTTTCATAGGAGCAGTGCGCGTGTATTGCGGTTGTAGTTTTACCAAACTGTAACATGATGCAGCGGATAAAAATACAATGTTAGTCAGAAAACACATATACTTAGCGTTAACACTAGTGAAAGAGAGAGAGGGGCATCGAGGATACGTGCCTCGACCTGCACAAGTAAAGTATCGCGGCTGCGTTAACACTACTCTCCAACTGTAGGCCGCAGCCTGACATGTGACTGCACGGAAATGCGGAGAACACATAACCCAAGCCGCCTTTTCACGCTGTCGTATTGAGGGTATACATAGAGCTTTTTTTTTTTTGCATCAGCTGCTGCAGAGCTGCCCTGTTCTTCCTCCCTCGTTCGCTGGCGCACAGACGCATAACTCAAATCTAGTTTACGCCGCCGACCACGGCTGCAGCCCCACGCTAGAGTCCCACGCAGCACCTGCGGGGAAACTCCACTTCGTGGAACTGCGAGGCGCGTCGCGTGCAAATACGTTCAGGCAGCCGTACGTACACCTACGGGCTGGCTGACGTCGCAAGTGACGCACTAAAGTTGTCCCTACAGTTGAGCGCCCACCGATATTTGTGTTCCTTCCGAATTTCGGTGGCATTCAACTAGTCGTAAACCATGCCTATTACAAATATGTTCATCACCAATGATAATAATCCACCATATTGATGGAATATTTACCACTGTAAAGCTGGATATTGCAGTGGACATGGTGAAGACATGATGGATGTTGCACTGTGCCTCACTCAATTCGCCATCGATCCGGCTTAAGCCGTTCAAGACACTTGTTGAAGAGTTCGCTTTCACCACATTCCATCTTCGAGGATTTTTTTTTTCATCTCCCCACCTAGAATGCGGCTTTTGGACAGGCGATGAACCACAGGGGCTACCATTCTTCTGCAGGCTCTCTTTTACTCGCTTCCCCAGAACAAGAATTGGCCTCCTTGGTGTAGCACATGTCCACCACCTCCCACATGGCGCTTAAAATTATGAAAGTGTGAATTGTGGATCATTATCGGAGAATACTTCTTCCTAGCGTGGGCGTAAAAGAGGCTCAGTGTGATGAGTGTACGCTCGCACAAATGTGTACCACAAGATTTGCCCTCATTTCCTCGCCGTGCTCTCAACACCAGGATAGGTTATCATTACCAACATAAAGGTTTGCGAAGCGGCAATAGGAAGCCGTGACATGCACAGCTGTGGCCGTTCAGGTAACACCGACGGGTCCACGTAGCAGAAACGTGAGACTGACTTACTGTGTTGGAAGTAGTTCGCCTTTCGCACGTACACGCACACCAGCGCCATGAGTTGCAGCTGCGACAACCGCTGCCGCGTCGACGACGGCAGGGGCAGCAGGTCTCGCAGGTTCGAGATCTCCGCGTTGATCAGGTCCCGGCGAAGCTTCGAAGCGCCCTTCGTCGACTTGTTCGCTTCGAAGCTGCTGCGCCGGAGAGAAGGCGGAGGACAAAGCCCCCAGCATACGGTTAGGTGCAGTCGGCGTACCAATGTGTATAGGCAATCTGCGTACACTGTAACGTGGTGCTCTGGGCAAGCTGGTATAGGTTCATAGTGGGACGCAGCGCGGTGAAAACTGGACAAAGGGAAGAAGACGCAAAACCCGCAAGCTGACCCGCGAGACAATTATCGCTAACAGGCACGTAGCCAGGAAAAAACCTTGACAATTTGAGAAAAACACATATTTCTATTATTTATGTTTGGTAAAAACCTCCACTTCACCAAAATTTCGGGAGGGGTGTAGGGACCCCCCTCCCTGGCTACGATCCTGGTCGTTAACCATGCAACCAATTAGTTGTGCGGAAGTCATTAAAGATGAGAAAAGAAAATTACAAAAAAAATGCCATCCATTCGTTTGTAGCATGTACAAGGAAATCCTTACGATTTCGTCCCACCCAAAGAAGGCTTCAAAGAAGGCTACCCAAAGAAGGCTACCTAAAGTAGGCTACCCAAAGAAGGTTATAAAAATTTGCCGTGAACATATTCATTAGAATGTAGGCCGAGAACACGAAACTTTAGCGAGACAACAGGACTGTTATACCAGGACATAGGATGTGTCAATACGGAGGCTTCAGGTTCAAATAGCGCTTACCCCATGCATTTGTCACTTGAGCTCGGGGATTAACAAATGATATCAAGAGGCGCATGCACAGCGCTGGGCTTTAGCGGAAACATCAACTGTGAGACTCTTTGTATGTGCGCTGAAACATAGCCATTTAGACTTAACGTAAGGCCTGAGGTGGAGCCACGCCGTGCCTGAAAACTAAAAGAGTTGGAGGACAGACTAGAGGTCTGGAATGATTCGCTGCTGCAGTTCTACGCGAAGTCTATTATCATTTGAACCTTTCTATAGTCGATCGACTTTGCTTGTATTACGGCATCACTCAAGTCTTTGGGGGCTTCTGATTTTCACTGACTGAAATTTCGGTGTACGCTAAAGGCTTCACTCATGAGGAAACATCGTGAAATCAGCAGAGACTTAATCTCGCTGTTTGATCTCCATACCTCAGTGCCCCATAAGTGCTAGAAACTGTCAGGTTCAACCAGTGTTTCGTGTTTTTTTGGCAGCCACTCAGCGCACTATATGTTACTCCTCCAATTACATTGTCAAAATCTCCTTCGAAGCCTTTCTTATACTGCCTCAGTAGAAAGGACGGGCTAAGTTCATACGAAAGGCTCTGGATATATACTGTGACGCAAGCTTGAGGGCGTCACTTAGGTCGGAAATGAATCACTACCTCGCGCGTTTCTTCTCGCTTACTTGCAATTATAACACCACAAAACAGAGTTGCAATGTGTTTAGGTAACCAATCTCGTATGCCGGCTCTCGCACGATGAATGATCACTTTTATCCTGCGGCTTACGTTGATGGAGTGTGTGGCACTCCGCCTGCCTTGTTGCAGTCATGTTCTTAGAACTTTTGGCAATTAAGAAATACAAACAAGATTGTCTTATTTCACTACTCAAGTGATAAATGAGAACATTGCGCTGCCATCTGGATTAAAAAAAACAGACACTTTTTTCAACACTACCCGCTACACCCTGTGACGGTAGCTCCAAACTGCTGGTGGCTCCAAGCTTGTATAGCTGTAATGTTTTTTTTTTTATGTGTAGGTGTATGTTTTACTGTGCCCATTTGTGATCACTGTCTATATACTAACGCTGCACTCCACCAATTGGAGTAGGATCCTATAGGCTCTAATCATGCTCAACATCACCACTTTGTCGTCAAAACCTTCTTGTGTGCACATTACTCATGTCTACACGGAAATGGCGAAATTGATATTCGTTAAAGACAGATTCACCGAGACACACGCAAATCAGTCATAGGCACTATGGCCTCCATATCAATATGCGATTAGCTGGAATGCCCCATGAAAATATATTATGAGTTTATTATGACATTTATTCTCACATATGAGGACATTGAAAATGCATGGGTGTACAGGATACTAAGTAGTCTCTCACGACAGTACTTCACATGAATATTCTTGCTGATACTCCTGAAGGCTGTGAATGTCGAAATGTGCCAGCTGTAGTTAGAAGTCGAATTGGCGATTTCGTTTAGAGCAACATAGAACCCCTTAAACACATTCAGCAGTGTTGCTAGGTTTAAGCGATGTGAAGTTGATGAAAAGTTCTAATGCACTTTACACAATTCCCAGTTTTTCTCAAATTACTCCGAATGTTGTAAATACAAACTTGTTAGCTTCACCTGCAAATGACAGCATCTCTCGATTGGAGTGGATTTTGCCACTACACGAGCGCTTCCCCGCTTAACCGAATCCTCCCGGACGTGCCAAATGGGCATTCAAGTGTGCGGGACACCCCAAACAGCCCAATACTCGTGTTCCGACAGCCAATGTACTGTGACAAGTGCCGTTCATAAAGGTACCGCGCTCTATGCGGCCTCCGCAGGGAGCATCCGGTTGTAACCGGCAGAATTGCCTCCATTAGCAGTTCCTTTGTCGTGTTACGTGCTATTCGTCAGGCGAATGAAAAACATATCAAATGCAAAAAAAAGATGAACAGTAAAAAAAAAATTAAATAAAGAGAAGCGCGAGGCGGAACTAGCCAAATCGGAGATACGCGTACGCGGTTGTGTAGGACGTATATACCGCAAAAGCCTCGCGAACTCGATGAAAGAATGGGGCGTACAGAGCGACCTGCTACAAAATGGACGTCGCGCTTCCGTTGGGCCCCTCCACTTCTCCCTCCTTTTTTTTTTGTCAATGTAGGTATGGAGGTGTAATGCTCAAAGTTCTTTTTTGTCGTTCCGTTAACACTCCCCTCCTTGCTTCTTGAACATCTCGGAGTACAACTTCCTCCGTGCTCCACCGAGCGATGAATTTAAAGATTCCGCCGCCTTCGAGGGCCAAGAAAACAACAAGAAAACAGAAAGAAATATCCGAGAAGAAAAACGATTGGTGACGACGTAACGCCGCGCACGTGACCGACGTAATGCGCGGAGTGCACGAACTCGCCAACCGTTATCACTTGGTCGTGAACAACGACACCTCGCTGCTACGATCGTCTGTTCACCGAGGTCTCAACTGCGCCTGCGTACCGCGTACGCGTGGTAGCTAGAGCACAAACAGCCGTGCCGGTGCGAAAGAGAGGGAGAGAAATGCCTATCTTGTGGTGCAGATGACGCGTAGGCGCGAACAGGCCGACACACACGAAGACGAAGTGCGGTGCATCGCTTTGTGCTGCATTCGCTTCTCGCTTCGCTTCTGAACGTCTACTGCTACGCACTTTTTTTTTTTTTTTTGTCGTCCGCCACATTTTCACTTTGTCCTCTGCAGCGTTTTTCTTGATTCTCGGCTTGTTTCTGCCTTTTTTTTTTCGAGCTCGCTCATACGAGACACCGTAGTACAGCCACACTTCTCGGCGGGGAAGACCGATGCCACCATCATCCGGATCACGAACGCGTGAGCGTGCCCCTCGCCCCAGATTTGTTGTTATTCTCCGTTTCATTTCAGGTATTTTCATTCCTTTCAGTCGCGCACGACATCATAAACGTTTCCGAAACCAAAAGAAGACGCGCTCAAAGCGCGTAGTCTGCTACGCACGTCGAATCGTCCCATTCTTGTATTCTTGTATCTCTCTCCTTGAGAGCGAAGAATGTATTTTTCCTGGATTCAGGGTTGTCGGTACATGGTCTGCTAGATGGAGCGTGAAAAGAAGAGCCAACGCACCAGACTGGACTGAGGTGTGATGCTATTCTGAAAAAAAATAAGAACAACCTGCAACAGCGGAGCCGAGCTTTCCGAAATGTCATCAGAAAAGTGCACGAATGAAAGGTTGTGAACATCAATGGTTCGAGAGAATACACGAAGGTTACGGTCACCGAATTGTGGCGGCGCAACAGTGAGGTGGCGTACGCGTGGTATCCTGCTATAATCTACGCTCCACGATTCAGTTCTGAGATCAATGGAGCGGAAACGATCGAACCCCTGCGAACAGAATTCGTCAATGAAACAATAACCGACAGCCACCGGAAGACAGGAACCACGTGAATGGAAAGAAGCATCACTGGAACACTACGGAGATCGCGCGGCTTTGCCCGTCATGCACGTAATAGCCCTGCCCGCACGTGCCCACAGAGCATGCACAAAAGTTCGTCACTGGCCGACCTGTGTTCTGTTGTCTGCTACGGCCATACATCGCGGTCTGCTCCATCGTCTGTACTTCGGAGTCGATCCGGGATACGGTGGTGTTCGATCAGCTGCTCGCGCTTTCAGCTTGAAACGAACAACAAAATTCGTGCTACGACGCACCGCAAACTTGAAAACGATAAACGAGAGAGGATGTGGCCGTGTCGGCACGTCTTCAAAAGAAGAGTCGTCGGTGTGTGGTGGTGCCTGCTGCCCGCGGATCGACTTGTACCTCGGCAAGGTTACGGCGGTCATTTTCTTGAATGGACGCCGCAGGTGCCCTCGGACGTCCCGTCGCGATGGGGCGCTCCGACGAGGGGGCCCGGAATGTCCGAACGTCGTCTGCTTTGCTTATCTGCAGACGGCATCTCAGTGGCGCTCGAATCATTACTCGTTTATCCTTTTTTTTTTTCCTGCAGTTGACCGCCTTTCCACCACTGCTCAGAGCTTTAGTGAAACCTAAAACACGAAGCAAATACGAGGTTGGTACGATACTGGTCACAGAGTTCCGGAATACGGCTTTGAATGGAGGCTCCATTAGGCTTCCACGAGGGACTGCATGTTCTGTATGGTGTAGTAGCTCATTTGTCGTAGCCTTCCTTTTTTGCTCTCTAGCTTTCAATGCTGTGTCGAATACTAGGGCGACGCAGTGGCTTTGTTTAAGCTGTAGCAGGCGACAAGGGCAAAATAGTAGAGTGACGTCACCGTGGTACTAAGATACAAGTCTGCTACGCGTGTGCACAAGTTAAAGGTGGTAGGTGTGAACGGAGGAACTGAGCTAGTTTTCATATACTATACGGAAGCGCACACCTGATATTTGTATTCCACTAAAAGGCAAAACCAGACTACGATTTAATAGGATATACGTTCCCACAAGCGGTTGAGAAAGGCTTTTACTCCAGCCTTTTCCCAGACTGCCATAAACAGAGGTTGGTGAAGGCATCCGGATCACTGCCTACACCGTGGGCCACAACGCCAATGCATGTCATCCCATTCAAAAAGCTTGGCCTCTGTAAATTGCCTCCAAAAATTCAAGTGTTGCTGCGACTTCTGCCGCAACTCAGTGAGAAAAGACGTAACAGCACCGGGAGAAGGCGGGTACGAAAGGACGAGTCAGAGAGCCATACATACACGATGTACACGAAATGAAAAGTCCGACGCAAAACATTCTTTCCCAATAAAGGTGAAAAGAAGCCAAGAACATTCGAAATGCGAGCCAGAACGACATTACGGTAACGACAAAAATAAGAGGCGGCGGGTTTGCCCACAGAAAAAACAAACAATAAACGCGGAGTCCGCAAAAGTGCACCGCCTCTAGATGATGAGCATTCCTGAGGCGGTTCACAAGAACACCTAGGGCAACCGCGGACTCTCCTTACACGCTATCATCAGCGACATAAAGCTATTTTTCCGCGAAGAAACAGAAAGAAGTGTATCATTCCCGAAACACCCCTGCGTAGAGGGCATACAGCACGCGCATCTTTTGTTGCTGAGCGCCGCCAAGGAGACGACAGAGAGGGCGCTCCATTCTTTCTGCACGTCTGCGCGTGCGTGGTGCTTGCGATGAAAGCATACGACGATCACCTATCGGTGCAGACGACACTCTCCGTCTACAGACGATTATCAGGCCGCTGTTTTTTTTTTCTTTCTTTCTTTTTTGCCGACGAACTGCGATCGGTTTGCGGAGCCTATATGCAAGGAGGCTGGCTGTGAATGGCAGGGGCAATGCGCGTGTGGTTTTTTCGAGACGCCACGGAGTCATGGGACTCGCTCCATCTGAGGGCTTATGTAATGAAGCGCCAGCGTACGGTACAAAAAGACGGCCATGTCTACTCCTTCTCTGGAGGCTCGGTTTGTGGGCGGGGCCGCGGTTCGGTCGTTTGGGGTACCCGGCCCGGCCATGTTACGAGCGCCTATGTACTTACACGCGTACAGACAGACAAAAGTGGCATATCTGCAAAGAACGTATACGTACGCTCAAAGCACCTCCCCTACTTCGAATTTTGTATCTTGTTGAGGCTTTCCCCCTTTTTTTTTTCCATTACCGGTCTCGAACAAAACTCCCCTCCCCGGCCATTCAAGAGACCTTTTCTCAGCCTTGCGACGAACAGGACCTTGAGAACGAGTCTATTTTTTTGTTTGGCGGCGCTAATGCAGAACACCGGGGTGTCCTTGAACCCATATTGTTTTCAAACGACGGCCTGATGACGCAAGTGTTCCGTTTGCGGTGAAACAAAGACAGTTACCTGGCGAAATTGCTACGGTTTCAAACGTCAGGGACACAGCTTTCGGTGCCCTAATCTGTTTCTTGGCTCGGGGAATGCACTTAGCGCAGCTGTGGAGGGCAGAAAATATGCTATTGTTACCTTCAGCTGATTATTTAGGCAATCATGTTCTTATTTCGCGCACACGTGAATCCCGCCCCCTTAATTATGAACTTTTGTCACAGTGTGGCTAAGTAAATAGCTATATATCTCCGTTGCTCAATGGGTGCTGCTTGCTCACAACAATTCATTACTAAGCATCAAATTAGGTTTTGATTCTTTGAGTGACGCTTCTTTTCTGCATAGGGCAGCGTAAGCCTGGCGCTTACGCTGGTAAGTGCGTAACGTTTACGCACTTACCAACACACCAGAAAGGTGCCCCCCTAAGTGCACAAAGCGTGCGACAGCCGCTCCAGTGAGCGAGAGTAGAGGGATGACGTTTGTTTGCTCGTCATGAGGCGCAATAAATGGCGTCCTCCAGCGGCGTTCAGCGTCAGCGGCTCCACCAGCTCTAAAGGCATTTGAGTGAAACAAGAGCGCATTCATCCCTCTTCGGCGCAGCGCAGCTTGAGATGCATGCCGGGAATAATATTCGGACGTGAAGCGGCCGGCGAGGTTGCTCAAGCCGCTATCGTGTTGCTTTGTTTCATCGATTCAACAAGTTCTCACGCTCTGCGAGGGGATGGCGGACGTCTACCGTTTGCTGGGGATTATATGGTGTGATGGGTCATCCATAGCCGCGTGTGATAGGTGATACAAATTACAAAAGCTCCTAAACGGGCCCTACGCCTCACAGATCAGCACTAAAGCCATGCAACAGGGACATGTTTCGCGTGGTGCGCGGTCGTCGCAAACAGCAATTGTACAGCAGGCATTCCGCTCTAGGCATACTGTGAAGATCCCCAACCAGGAAGCCTTATAGCTTCCAGACACCTTATGTTTGATGCAGCCTAAGTATATGAACGGCTAAACAGACTGTACCAACCGACTCAACCAAACAGGCCCAAAAATATACCAGAACTAAGTGAACTGTTAAGTGTGGTCACTTTAAAAAAACAATAATTGTTATACTTCTCTCCCATCACAGAATATCGCATTTCTGCTACTACATTTTTAACTTAATTTTTGTAGTGCTCGCTTTTCTACTAAGCAGGATTGGTGCATTGCTTGGTCTATAATGTGCGCCTTTATTTCAGAGTTTTCGTTTTTCTGTCTGGGAGGGACGAATATGCTCAATTTTACGAGCGTGTAAGTATCGGTTCGGCTTATTGCTTTCCTCTGTTTATGGATCAAGTGTTTTACGTCGAATTTCATTAGCATTTAAGCGCAGTGTGGCAGTAGCAATTGTGCGTGAAAGTGCTGTTCTATCCTTGAAGATGAACTACCCAGCAAGGAGATTGTCTATTTAGAAACTGACATATCGATTGCGAAGATACATGATTGCGCGCGATAGGAATCTTATTCGACTGCACTTTGTGACATCTATTTCTGTGAATTTATGCTCACCAGAGATAGCTAAGAGGCATCCCTTGAATCCTGGCGGCCTTCAGTCTGAGTAAACGCTTCAACCATTTGTAATAAATCAAAGTCAAACCAGTTATATGCATCCATGCATCTAAACAACCTGCATACTTTTTAGAAACGAACGTGGGAGAATAGAGTAAAGAGACCAATAAAGCTGTAAGATTCGATAAGTAACGATAAATTCCGATGCAACTTCTGCCGCGCGCTATTCCGAGAAAGCAAAATTCCGTTTTCTTATTTTGCCGAAGACACTTCATTGATAACACTTCTGCGAAATCGTTTTGTTTGAGGCCGGAAAAACCGGGCTGCCGTCGAACGCGTGAGTTCTTTGACACAGTCCCGGAGATGATATGGCCATAACAAAATAACGACCGCCACATAAATGCCGACGCAAAAGAGAGACGTCTGCACCACCCATGTCAAATGAAAGGGAAACACACCGTGCCGACGATCGAATACGACCCTACGCATAAGACGATCCAGCCTAGAAATGAAACACAAGGCGAAAAGAAGCAGCATATGCAAAACAAAAGCACGAAACCTACGAAGCCGCCAGACTGCGCGGGGCAGGGCGGGTGCTTCGACTCGATAATGGATTCGCGTATAAGTCCAGCAGTCGTACACAAAGTAGTCGTTATATGTCTGTGCCATGAACACACGTGCATGTCGTCGGCCAAGTGGTGCTTGCATGTAGCAGTACCTTTCGCAACAGCCAGCGAACAGGGTCTTTTTTTTTTTTTTGTCTTTGCAGTAGCCGAGACAACAACAGCAATAAGACGTTCGATTTCAAAGGCCATTGTCTCAATAACGGCACGGCGTACCAGTACAGTCAACGTAAAACAAAGATAAGTGCACGTGTCCGCGCCGGAGGGTTATACGGACGGATATCCTGTCCAGTGCGCAACTAGGCTTCGCGGTGTGTTTCGTTCACGGCTGAGTTCAAGTCCACGGCTGCGCGAGGGAACGAGAGAGCTGAGTTGTTTGGTGTGGTGTTTGGCAGTTTTACTCATTGTAGAATTGCCTCAAAAATACTTGAAGAGCATACGGCTATGACATATTGTAGGATTCCAACTTTTACTTAACGCATGAAGACGAAACTAATAGTCGTTAGCTATCAAAATTCTCTGAACGAACATTGAAGACAGTGGAGGGAATGCATAGGCTGAAAAGTACACTCTAGGCACTCATCTTCCCGTTGAAGCATAAGTACTTTATCGTGATACAGATATAAACGGCAAACCGAGGGCATTATACAGCTCACAGTGTATTTAATAATGTACAACGCCAGGATTTCTAAGCTTGGTCAGCGTATTCTTTGTTCCGCAAACATTTCCTCTCATAGAGTGTTCGTGACGGTGTCCTAAAATGAAAGAGCGCTGATAAACATCATTTGTTCGCAAAATTTTTAATTTCCCTAGCCATTAATGCGTTCCTGCAATCATCAGTCCCATAACATACTGGGAATCGTGGCCCATTCTTCTGCTGTGCTATACTTCACAGCTTCAAGCTGTGTGCACCAACCCTCAGCAAGGAGAATACCAATGTGGGAACAGGTTTTACGTTTAGTAGGGAAGCCCGAACGCGACAAAAGGAAACCGCACACAAAGGGACGCTGGAGTGCACGCACGAAGGCGTACGCGTGGGTCCTGTGAACTCTTGCCTATACGCGCACCAGTAGCTGTTGCATACACAATTTCTGTCCAACAGCATCAAAGCCATGGATGGTCATGTCACTATCTTTTGCATAGATGGCACCTGCGAACATCAACCTCACCGTTCCTCAACGCATAAAACCAGGAGGGGTATACACGCAATGCCTTATATCACTTTTCGTGAAATGTGAACTGCTTCTAAGATTCAGCATTATATTGCGAGGCGAGATAGAAATTATAAAGAGCGGAGGAAAATTGAGTTGCACATTTGAAAGGTGGCTCGCGGCAGACATCACACAGAGAAGAACAGGCACTCTCTCGGCGGCGTCTGCCACAAGCCCCGCCGCGCAGCTGCAGCAATCGGCCATTCGACGCGATGAAGCCGTCAAAGGAGCGAGCAGCTGGAACGGAGAGAGGCGGCGATCTGCGCATGGCGCGCCTGCAGGCCGTCGGTGCGACGCGGCCGACCACTGGCGCTTCCTCGCAACGACGCCTCACGACGCGTGCGGACGCCTTCAACGGCGAGCGCGTGCGGTCGCGCGCGCACTTCGCGATCCACACCGGTGCTGGAAGGCAACGGAGCGCGACCGTGCGACGCTTCGTTGCCTCCTAAGCGCCCCGCGCCTTGTATTCTGCGGGGACCCGAAATGCGATGCGCTGTGGCCAGTAAGCTACCGCCGTTCCCTTTGGCCGGAGCTTCGCATAATTTCACCCAGAACAGGGCGGGTAATTTAAGCAATAGGTCTTTATACAACACGTCGAAGCTAGCGAGTGTCCGTCCGCTTAAAGTTACGCGTCGTGCGGCGCTCTTCTCATTTAATTGTTCGGCGTCCGGTGACCTAACTCACTGCTGGATGGGGTGTGGAGACGTGCGTGAAAGCTTGCCCCTTTACCTGGCGCGTCGCCTTGCACATATCGTGCGATAAGAGGCGATAATGCTGTAAAACATTGTATCCACCGGTCAGGTCGTGCGCTCAGTTTCCAGCAATTTCGTGGTACCGGTGCCGAAATATGTCCGCGGACATTAACCCGAGGCATTGACCGGTCTCTCTCCGTAGAAGCCGGCAGAAAAATAAACACACACATGCCATTCAAAGACCGTGTACGAAATCACGAAGTAAGCCTTGCCCATTGCAGGGTTTGTAGCCTATAGACAAAGGAAGGTCGTAAGTGTTAGCAAAGAAAATTTGCACTAATATACGTCCTAACAGCTATTTAGCCAATTGCCATGCTAGGTATATTGTTAGCGAAGATGGCTGTACAATCGCAAGAGACTCGGTATGAAAGAAAAGCTTTTTGAACTGTGCCGCAGATCTGACGGTTAGACGGCGAAGGCTTACTTCGGCTTTCGCTAATGAAGAGCTTAATAATTATGCTCCAGCTCTACCTTGTGTCACTTCATAATTAATATTGGTGTGTGCGGAGTTCGATTCAGTCGGGAATCTTCAATTTCACACCACTATGGGAAAGTTGACGTAGATGGTTCACAATTTGAGTCTGGCCTATAGTTGGTGTTTAGTGCTTTTAGCGGTCTTTACTGCTGTTAGCGGTCAAGATATTAAGCAATAACGTAACTGGGGAGAATGGCGCTGGAGGAGGCGAGATCTTGTCGCAGTGATGCCTTAACCACAGTGCGTTTGAGACGTTCCCATGATGTGCAATTCAACATGACAAAACAAAGGAAGCCTGGATCAACGTCCCTCTCGACAGTTAAGGCGAAATATTTGGGCTAGTTAGTATCGGGCATAATATGACATGATTACTAGCGTAAAATGAGACGGGCACAAAAAGAAGAAACGTGGTCTCGTAAGTGTTTCTTCTCGACGCCGTCTCCTTTTACGCTAATAATTATGTCCTATTACAGTCATTCTCGACACGTTTTTTGTATATTATAACCGTAGGCTACCCATGCTCACTGCAATAAATGCCCCCCCAACACAGTTCAAGACGATGTCGTAAGGTGTCGCGGCGACCAGCCCCGGTTTTCTATGTATTTCGATATATCTACGGTTGCGTCAGGAAACAACAGTTTATTGTGGGCCTGTGGTATCTGATTAAAATGAAAGTCAGCTTACGTTGCGGGCTCTACTTCATTGGCCCGATGCTAAACACCAATCGCTAAACTAGCCTGGTATAACGACAGTTGTGTCCCGTTACAATGAAAATAATTTGATGAAGTGAACATAAATAGGTCGCATACGGTGGCCCACAGTTAGTCGCATATGTCTTTAGCCAAGAAATGATGAAACAAGCTAATGGGTAAATACGTAAGTCACCTATCTAAAACACAACGAACCGGTAGTTAATATTTTAACAAACGTGATGCAGTGAGGAAATTACGTCAGGTTCGTAATGTCAGAAACGCATACTTGCGTGGAGGTGGACGCCACCTGACCATGTCATACAACTGTCGATGAACCTAAATACCCAATGGATCTGTGTGCAAAGTGTTCTGCTTTCGTTTCATTACCTCATTGAAAGAAAAGCCCGGAGTGTTCCCTGAAGTCAGACTAAGCGCGTCGTGCTGAAAGATACCTTTTTGACGATCAGGCTGGTAAATTAGGGTGGACGTTCTATCACGTAAAGCAAGTGCTCCGCCGCAACAGCCAGTTTTATCCGTATGACACCATCCACGCGTGACTTCTTCAATGGCTATAACGGCCGTGTAGGTTTGCGTAACGGTATTTTTCCACCGTGTGCCTCACTTTTCTTTTTTTTTTTTCTTACGTTCGAGCGTGCCACTTCGAGTCCCTCATTTATGAAACACGTCTCACTCCTAGCACGTTCAGTCCCTCTCAGGCTTGGTCGTCTGTTTGCTCTGGTGTCGTCTGCTATACGAAAACGAGTTAGCAAACAGACGAAAACGAAATAACGAAGCAAAGCATGTCGGGAAAGCCGAGTGGACGGAAGGACTGTACATTCGAGGGGACGCTCGTACTACGCTACATATGCGTCAACGCTTTGAGGGATTTACGCGACAACGCCATCTGGCTGCGACCGCTGTCGGAAGAACAGGCGGCGCGAATATGGACGCCTCCTGGCGGCACAACGAGCGAGCGTGTGTTGAGCACGATGCGAATGAGTGAGAGCAGGAAATAAAAGAAGGTGCGCGCGCAGCAGCGAAAAAAGGGGTTTCGTTGCGCACATGCTTCGCGGGCTGCGCGGCGACGTCTTTGTTGTGACGTCAAACGCTTGAGCGATTATGACGTAGTACGCCGGGTGTCGGAAGAAGCGAATGAGAGAGGACGGACAGAAACAGTTGCTCCGAGTTTACGGTTCTATGGAGGAACTCTGCAGCATATATCGTGAACATCGCTTGACTCTTTCTGTGGTGTAAATAACACTCCCCTTTGACGCTCTTTTTTTTTTTTTTTTTACAGCAGAGCTGTTATGCTCGAGGTCTGCCGTGTGTCCTAGATAGAAAATTATCATCATCATGAATCGACACGCGCTCTCTTCGTCCTCTTCCTCATCGTCTTCCTCTTCTTTCTATTCCGCTTAGCTCCCAGAACACGTGCGCCAATTTTTCCGGCGTGGGATGAAATAAATCTGATGGCCGAGAGAACGAGTCCAGAGAGAGAGAAAGGAAGGGATAAAGAAAGGAAATAGAGAAACAGAGAAATTCTTGGCGAACAAAATTTCCGGGCGAGGCGGGATTCGAACCAGCGTCTCCACGAATCGAAGGTAAAGAATATGGAAAGGAGAACAAGCATAGTCATGTATAGCATAGTATAGTATAGTATAGTATAGTATAGTATAGTATAGTATAGTATAGTATAGTATAGTATAGCAAGGGGTGGCAGTATTGCGACGAAAGGGGCGAGTTCGTGTTGGTATGGCCGCCTGCCGTAAGCGCATCGCCCAACCAAGCGGTGGGAAAGAGACAGGCGCGAGGTTCAAAGTAAAGCTAAGCCAGGACCAGCTAGGTGTCCACGAGCTCTGCTCTGACCCAGCCTTGCGCGACTAAGCGCAAGTTGCGTTAATTTTTTTTTTATACCGAAAGCCTTAAGCCTATCATTGCGCGGTTGCACGTCACACATCACCAAAATGTTTCACGTCATCGTGACGTGATGTGACTTTGTGTCGTGATGTTGATGACGTCGTCGCTTAATCAAAGGTGGAGAAGAACAGTGTCATCTATCGAGAACGTCCTGGTAATTTATTATTTGAGATCATCATAGCTCGGCTAAAGGGAATAGCTTTTGCAAAGTGAATATTTACCTGGTTCCCGACATGAATTCTCTTAGTCGTATACGACAAGTTCCATTGTTATCCAGGACGAAATAAAAAAAAAACAAATATGGCAACAAACGCAACGTGCCTTGCTGCTATCTACATACAACTAAGAGTCATTTCGCAGCATATCAGATTAATTGTTATTCGGCACTACACGCTTCATCTGTTCTGTTTTTTGTTGGTCTGTTTTCGTGTTGGCGAAGGCTATAAAGCAGAACTTGAGGCGAAGAACAGACCAGTACGACGTGGACTGGTGTGTTAGAGACAGATGTGTCAGGGTTACGATTACTCCATCAGGGATCGGTCATGGACCTATCCTGCAAAGGAGCAGGAGGTACAGTGGCAGATTCCATAGCCATGGAATACCCGCGACGTTCGCAAAGAAACTTGATATTACAAACTCATCGACAAGACTGTGACCGTGTACCCTGCTGCCTTATCGAGAGTCAACGTAAGTGAAACCTTATAAACAAAAAAGTCCAACCACACTGACAGAATACGTGATGTCAGTGCCCCTTCAGGACTTCTCCAGAGGTTCGACAGAGCAGAGGTATAGTGTGTAGTAATACGGCGCGCAAAGAGGGGGCGCGGATTGGCTACAGACGAGCGAGCAGAGCCAGATCACTTTCAACTGTCTGCGCACACAGCGTGAGATTTCGCGATCCACAAAAGGGAGCCGCCACTAGTCCTCGCCACCGACCTCTGACCCCCACTGTACCCATCCTTCCTTCGCGCATCTCGCACCGTGTGCAAGGTCATGCAAGAAGGCTTGCTCCGAAGTTGTGTGCATTTGAGTGTAAGCTTAGTAACTTGAAAAATAAAGTGAGATTTCCCACAAACATTGATATAGGGGGAGCTCTGATGTCAGTGCCAACGGGAGTTGCAAACGCAGTAATGCCTGGCAGAAAAATAGAATCGCCGAATCATCTTGCCTTAGACTTCTGAAGCAGCTCTGTGACTTTTCAATTGATAATTATAAACAATATGGCTTGTCATTAATGCAGTTATATTGAACCGTTATGTACGAAGAAGGAACTACGTATATGAGTATCGCGAAATACGGTGTCTTGGATGTTTCGAAATATAAGGCATAGTAAGATGCCAGTACAAGAACTTCTAAAGCATCAAGCACGAAATTACACGCATATCAATGCAATGCCCCTCGTCTCTATAATATAACCCGAAAATCTTCGTGTTAAGAATCCACGCTATAAATGTCGCAGAAGTCTTTACAAAGCACATGGACGTTTGTACGCGCGTAACTCACCGAAGCGATGACATACTACAGATACCATCTCGCATTTCGCTCTGAGATAGAGATGCTCATGCATAAACATATCTGCACGGAGAAATTAAGTATTTTCGACGACCGTTATTACACGTTGCATACAGAATATAATGCGATTAAATTGTAGGCACGTGGCTTTCCTAGACTTTCTTGTGGCGAAGTTATTTAATTTTCCATCTCGACAAGTCTAAACGTTTCGAAAGGCAAGCAGCGGGAGCCGTCTGTCTGTCGCAAACATCGCCCTCTTTTCTGCAGGCTGTCTTCTGCGCATGTCAGCGGGAGCATAGTGAGCGACGCTTTTCTTTCTGGCTGTCATCTGCAAAAGTCAGCGGAAGCATAGCAGACAACGCATTCATGTCCCCACCGACCAACCGTCTTCAGTTCTCTGCTCGATGACTATAGGTCTCCGTTCGCGATAGAACCGTTCACAACCAAATACATTTGTACGCCCGTGCGCTACGAGCAATCAAAGAGGGCAGGGAGTAAAAATTGAAGCTTACTTTTACAGTTGCATCGTCATAGCAAAGAGCGCAAGAGAAATAGAGAGATGATGGGAGTGGGGCAAAGCCCACTGATCCCTCTAGAGACTGCCTGCTCCTATATGGCTCGCCTCTCGAAAGGTCTCTCCCTAGGGTTCCTCAGCGACATGCGGCTGCTGCTGAGCAGCTATTGAATATGAATGAGGGTCCAAAGACTACGCAGCGACGGTGCGAAAAGAAAAACGCTAGGATTCTAGACAAGAATATAGAAAGATGTGGAAGGCGCCGCAGTAGACGGTGCAGCGCAGCCAAAGCTTGATGTTGCCACGGTCAGCGCGTCCCTTAAGAGACTCCATATGTGTTTCGAGCATATGCGTTTAAACCAGCAGGCACACAAACGCGAGTTTTAGGTTCTTCGACGCGTCCTTAGCTCTCCGGTCTTGCGGATGCACAGAGATTCTAGCTGCACAGGCTTTTCGGTGGTGGATGCGATCGATCCGACTTATTCGCGAGATTATACGTGGCTCGCCGAAACCTTTATGTGCTGGGGGCCATGGAGGTGACGTGTGCAAGCACAATTTTTATTTTTATTTTTTTCAAGTGATCGTCTGCAAGAATACGACGCGGGAGAGAGGGGGCATCCTCTGATACGGTGTGAAATCGCAGCAATCATACGGTGACCAGTCAGTGACCAATGATGAGGTAAGCAATTTCTATCTCTTGTTTTGCTCACGCCCAATAATAGTGCTGAAAATATGGCGATGGGCGAAACCGTTATTTGCTCAAGCAACAATCTGTTGTTTCCGATTCTTCTAACGACTGTAGTTCCTGCCTTGAAGCGATATGTACCTTTTACTTATGAAGCATTAATTTGTAATTACGTTACCCATCAATAAACACAGGCCCTTGCGAGAAGCATCACTAAACATACGACACGGACCGCAGTGTCCAGATAGAGGGGGCGAACTCAGCGTCGGGCACCGCTGAGGCTGCCGGGAAGGAAACGGCGCAGCTGGCGCCACCTGCCGTTCGTGTGGGCGAGCGTGCGAGATGAGCGCGCACGTATAGGCTTCGATTGGATACGCGGCCAATTGCCGTAACGGACGTTTCGCGGCTCGGCAAAGGAAGGGCTGCCGATTTACGAGCCGATGGCCAGCTTTCGCGCCCTGACAGCTCTATCGTAGCGCGCTCCGCGAGAGCGCACCCAGGCACGCGATGATTTCGACGCTAGCAGATATAGGGACCACCACGTGCACGAATGGACGTGCTGTTGTTGCGGCTGCAGCCGAAAGCATGACGCCGGCACTCGTACGAAGTGTACGCGAGCGGCGCAAGTGGCCACGATGACATCTTCACAGAAGCAACAGAAGGGTATATTTCAGGTTACTTTTTATGTAAAGTTCGCTTTCTTCCTGTTCTACACTCACATGCGTTTCGTCTTTCTTTCGTGCCATACTGTTTCCGAAATTGCGTAATCCGTTTCGTCCCTACTGAAACGTTCGGTATGTCATTGCAATTATTCCGTATGTCTCCGTAAGAATCTTACAAATACATTTGACAAATATGTGGATTGAAAATGATCTTTGTGAAGAAATATATACAATATTTGGAGTTACACAAGGAGTGTTGCAGTAGAGATATTTGTTGCTATATTCCTATTTATTTCCTGTTGCGTGAGTTTTTCGTGTTTGTATATATGTCCTTGTAATAACAAAAACGCATAATGGTGTGTACCTACATACGTCATCACGATAGTCACTTTACGGGTAGTTGCCTGTACAAATAAACCGCGCTGTTCGTTTAATATCGAGTTGAACTACTATCAGAACAACACCTGAAAACTTCGTACAAGTATACTCTTCTCAAGAGGATAACCTTCCTCGCCTCCCTGCAGGCATTGTGCTACTTGGTGCCTGTGAGACAGTACAAAAAAATAAAGAGCCTCATGCGTTGAACCCGCTCCTTTTGTTGAGCTTGTTGGCTCAGATGCAATACCATATGGCGTTATTGGGTACCGAAACAATGTGAAATATGAGCAGTAAAGGAAAACAGCATCTAGGTGTATGGAAGACCGAGGGGGTTTGCCTCTATTGCGCCGTAGTAAGTAGGGGTTCACTTTTCTGATGCAGGGCTTTAGCGTATTGAAAAATTCGGCCAATATATGGTCACAAAGCCTGAAGGAAATGCGAAGCTGGCAGCATTCTTTGTTTCTCTTCCGTTTTCCCCTTCTTTCCTCCTCTCTTTCTTTATTTCTTCTCTTTTTCCGTTTTTTCCTGTTTCTTTCTCTCGTCTTTATTTCAATTTATTTCTTGCTCTCTCTTTATCTATTTATTTCTCTTGCTTGTTCTTTCCATTTATCTTCCTCTTTTTCCCTTTATTTTTCTCTCTCTCTATTTCTCGCTTCCTTCCTCTTTTTTTATATTTTTATACGTGGCTTTACCTGCGTTATGCCAAGCTACGGCAGCATACGACACCATACGACAGGCCGGGCCCCCAAAGGTGCCCCGCACTTAAAATATCGCGACGGTGTAGATTGGCAAATCATAGGGGTTGCATCTTGAACTGATGAGGCAGTTAGTGTTGGCGAAATGCTGAATATCGGAACACCGTAAAATTCGTCGATGCACAGGATAGCACATCAAGTTACTATTCATGGCTTTGAGTTGAATTCAAATTTTCGCTATACTTTAGTAACCTGCTAGACCAGTGTCGAATACTGAGGGCGCCATTTTATCACGATTATTCAGCCATAATTATACGGGTTGCCGCTTCGAATCCGTCTTCGAGAAAAGCACTTGGTTCGAGATAGCTTGGTTTTTAGTCGACGTCCTTAAAATGATGGTATACAGAATTGATTATGAAGGAACACATGAAGCATATCGCTTAAGATATGCTTGAAGAGTGTCAGTCGCGTAAACGCATTTCATTGTCCTATTCAAACAGGCTAACATTTTTATGACGCATATAATTTTCGCTTTGTGTCTTCTGGAGCGCTAACGCGTTCTATATAAGGTGCATAATTCCACGCTTGCAAAAGAAGCGATAATGGGGGAGGGGACAGCGATGAATTCGCCTGAGAAGAGTTTGGAAGCACAAGGGTCTTCGTGTAGGCCTCCAAAATGTTGCCTGTACAAATAAACCGCGCTGGTCGTTTAATACCCAATCGGACTATTATACGGGGCTTATTACAAGAAGAAGCAACAAATCAGGAGCGAGGGAAAGACATACGCGAAAGCTCGGTTCCACTCGAAGTGTTACCGCGCACCCGACCTGGAAACGTGAGCCACTTATTTGGTTCAGTGAGTACACGTAGAAATAAAGATGGAACAGCGAAGATCCGCGCTTTTACAATCCCGACCAACTCCAGCCGGCGACTGCAACGCCGCGGCGCGTCACGGCACGAACTATTATGAACAGCGCAGAGCTAGGGGTTTTTTTGACGACCGCGCGTGGCCTAGGCACTAAAATGCGCGAACGTCCCTAGCCATTTTAGTCCCTAGCAGTGGCTGGAGCGGGGAGCGATTGTAAACGCCATGGCTGCGCTGTACAATGTTCTGCGCCGTAGTTGTGCGCCAGTTTGTATTTTTGTAATATTAGCGCCGCCTGCGAGTGTGATGATACGTGAGTGTTGGCTGTTTCGTGCAAGTGGTAGTGTTGAATGCGCACTGACGACGGGTACTTGCTGCTGTGTGGTCGCTTTTAAGTGCGATCAGGACTGATTGCAGTATGGTTGCAATTTGAGTGGCGGTATTTGTTACGGATTACTTTGGACCGTGCAGCAGGGACAGGTGTCACACGAGCACTTTTGAATCGCTGGCGGCGTGAGGAGCGCTCGGGTACAGCAGTGTTGTGTGTGTACGCCGGTGAGCATTGCACTAGGAGTGGAAGCTTGCGCCGTTCATGAAATAGCAAACGTGAGGATATCCTGCGCTCATGGTTGCATGTGCGCACCGTACTTCTTCAGCACATCTTGTTTGCATACTCTGACAGTACATCTTGTCGGGTGTGAAATCTCAGCTAAGGCTTCATGGCTACGGCCTTGAATCTTTAATAACCACTCCTACCAGATGTGACTTGGCAGGATCTAATACGTTAATTGACCACATATTTACCAATTTTGCTACGGACAACACAGAAGGAGTCATTGAGCACAGCATAACAGATCATTACCCTATATTCCTGACTTTAGGCACAGAAAATTACAAGTGTAAGGAACACAAAGAGAGGATATGTTTTGATTCTCAAAAATTCGTATCTATAGTACAATCAACAGATTGGACCGTCGTAATAAGTGAATCCTGCGCTGAAAAGGCTTATGAGCTATTTTTGACTACAGTTACACAATGCATCAATGAATGCTCGTCTGTACATATCATAACTCGTCACTTTAGTAATCCCAGAAAACCTTGGGTTACAAGGGCGCTACTTCGATGTATCTTAAAGAAAAACCAGCTTCACAAAAGAGTGACTTGTGAGCCATTTAACTCTGAACTTAGAGTTCGTTTCAAGAAATATTCCAACATGCTTGCAGCCGCACTTAAATGCGCAAAACGAGAATACTTCCAGAAAAAAATTTTGGATAATGGTAACGATACGAGGCGCAACTGGCAGGTCATAAACGAATTCTTAAATAATAAATGTCGTGAGCAGATAACGAAAATTAAAACTGATTCAGCGACATACAGCCATCCAACTGATATCGCCAATGCATTCAGTGAGTATTTTAGCAGTACCTCTGAACCTCTGACAAATCCCCTATTACCAACATTACCTCGCCAGCCTTATTCTTTCTTCTTGCGACCTACGAGTGCAGAAGAAGTTCTTCATGTTATAACTTTGCTCAGGTCCATGGGACCTGGCCTTGACTCTGTCCGCCCATCTCACATCAAGTTAGTTTCTAATGAGCTCTCTCCTATCATTGCAGATATTGTTAACAAGATGTTTAAAGCAGGCATATTTCCCGATTGCCTAAAAGTTGGTAGAATAACACCTGTTCACAAAAAAGGCGATCGAGAACTTCTGAGTAATTATAGGCCCATTTGTATTATTCCATTTTTCAGCAAAATAGTCGAGCGTCTTATGCATACAAGAATAATATCCTACCTGACGAAGTTTAATCTGTTGACATCTAAACAGTATGGCTTTCGGCCTGGCTATTCCACTGAGCTTGCGCTCCTAACCCTCACCGATAAAATAAAAGGGGCAATCGACCGAGGCTTCGTAGTTGGTGGCGTATTCATTGATTTAACGAAAGCTTTTGACACAATTAACCACAACATTCTTATACATAAACTTGAATCGTATGGAATAACTGGCCCTCCACTTCAACTTATCTCTAGTTATCTGTGCAATCGCACTCAAGTTGTTCAGATTGACGGTAATGTTTCAGCAGCTAAGAAAGTCAATCAAGGTGTTCCTCAGGGCTCGATCCTTGGCCCGCTGCTCTTTTTGCTCTTTATTAACGATCTGCCCAATGTTTTGACCGCTACAGACTGTATCTTATATGCAGATGACACGACCATTTTTACTTATGCTAATAATGTCGATGAGCTACAACGAAACCTTAACATGGATCTACATAATATAAGTTCCTGGTGTCGAATGAACATGTTAAGAATTAATCCATCAAAAACCGTTTTTGTAGTCTTTCATTCCTTCCCGACTGTACTTTCAAAATCTATATCTGTGCGTCTGGACGATAATTTAATTCCAATGTCTGACAGTACAAAGTTTCTCGGTGTAATTCTTGACCGACATATGAAATTCAATCTTCATGCGCAATCACTCATTCGCAAGATAACCTTTGGAATACGCGCCATAATCAAAACTCGTTCATATTTTCAGCCACACATAATCCACTCCCTTTATCACGCGCACATTCACAGCCATCTATCTTATTGCATATCAGCCTGGGGTAACACATATTTCACCCATCTCAATCAACTACAACGCCTACAAAATCAAGCACTTCGACTCATGACTTTCATCCATTTCTTAACCAATGCAACGCCACTTTATCAGAATCTAAATATACATCCTCTTTATCACCTCTTTCAGCTGAAGTTATCAGTTGTGATGTATAGGCTTTTTCGCAGGAATGTGCATATAGATGGCATTGTCGTGGAAAGCCTTGTAAATAATAATACCACTAGGTTTTCTGAGCTTGATAACCATCTTCTGCCTAAAATTCGCACAAACTACAGTAAGTTCACTACCACATTTGCGGGAATCAAGCTGTGGAATTCCCTTCCTCACGTAATAAAATCATCAACCACGGAACATGC
Source organism: Rhipicephalus sanguineus (assembly GCF_013339695.2). NCBI lineage: Eukaryota > Metazoa > Arthropoda > Arachnida > Ixodida > Ixodidae > Rhipicephalus > Rhipicephalus sanguineus. Next base: position 112,786,299 of record NC_051186.1, on the reverse strand, counting down.
ATTCAAAAACCAAGTAAAGAAATATTTTTTGCAACAATTGTCTTCATCTTAGCAACTGCTTTTTAATGTAGCGATAACAATTGCTACATGTTATATTGTTCTTATGTTTTGTATTGGAACTTGCGATTGTTTGTTCTTTAGAGTTTCCTTTTTTGCCTCGTTAAACATATATGTACTTTTCACTTTCGTTTTTTTCGCATTGTGCATTTTTTTTCTCACCGAAGATACCGTAACCACTGAATAATGTATATTTTGTTTCTTCTCCCGTTAACATCTTGTATGGGAGCCCCCCTGACAGTTTCTAACTTTGGGGCTCCTTGTGTATTACCAATCTTGTACACACTTTCCTGTAACTGACGTCGTTGTTGAATAAACTTGAACTTGTCACAGTTAACCATTGCAGTTTTTTTTTTCTCAAAGGTTGAATTAGTAAAAGGACCGAGGCAGTTGCGCGGCCTTGGCACTTCTATCTTCTTGCTCTGGAATATTGCAACTTTGACCAGCAACATGAATGCTTGCCTAAAAGCCCTAAATTATTGCGGCGCAGTACTAGTACTTCGTTTACGGTGCTTCAAAGCAAGTTATTTACAAATAGATAATTTTATTGAAATGTGCTGGTGTTCTCTTTTACCATGTGCTGGAGCCTTCCGTAGTGGTTATAACTCATCTAAGTGCAATATTTACAATATTTAGCATCGATGTTCTACTTACACATATACCCAGACTAACCATATCTATCCATTTTGTGTGTCTGGGCATTCTGTTGGTTTAACCACTGTGGAGCATGTTGGTTTAACCACTGTGGAGGTCTGAATAAGGAGGTGCGATTGCAGCATCTAGTGCAGGATGCAATACAAACACTGAGCAAGACTGTGGCAATCGTGTTATTTTAGTCTGCCTTTGTGTTGGGTCCTGTGCTAGATTCTGAAGCATTAATAGGTCATGCTCCCAAATGCAATGTTTGTGAACTCTTGCTGAAGACAGAATGAGCCACACTAGGATTGACCAGTCCAACATTTTTGCATTTCTTACTTGTTGATAGTGGGATAAAATGCCAATGGTCACATTTGCACATTTTTCTGTTGTATACTTTAGCATATTTAAAAACTTGCAAAAAATGTAAAAATAATTTTATATAAACCAAAGTGCATCAAAGAATGTGTAGGTGAAATTCGACTTGCCAAGTACGTAATGAGCACAATATCCAGTACATCTAAATCACCACATCTCTCAGCTAAGCTGTGTTATTAAAGACTGATAAAGTTGATACCTAGCAGTCTTATTTTGCACACAATTGCCCTTAGTACAAAAAAATTATCGATCGTTTTTGGTCAATCTGTTTGAATGTACAGATTCATGGAAAGTTTTATGTGAAAATACTTGAAAGTAAATTATCACTGCTTGCCTAAACCGTAGGATGCAAAAAAATGTTTTGAGGAAAAACAGCTTTAAGGATTTTAACCGACTGTCCGTGTAATAAAGAAACATTCAATAAGTCAAATTCACCAGCCTGTTTCCAGTACGTTCATCTAACAAAGTGGCAAAACACTGCAGGTTGTACGACCAAGTGCAAATTCCCACGAGGGGTGTCAAGGTGCTAGGCATTAGCAAGTCATCTTTCTTATCAATATGCTATGCGACGTCTTGTTGAGGGCAGTTGCCACACGACACGTGTTGCAGCTTATCACAGATCTCGCGCAACACAACTTGAAAGTTTCACGTACAACGTTCAGCATGTCACAGAACTAGAGCATCTCCTTCACTTTGTCTCTGTGGAACCAGAGGGATTCCGGCTTCGAAAATAATGACTTTGGGTGAAACGGAAACGATGCAACGATGTGGCTCATTCTAGAGACAAGAGTAGTCGCGCCAACAACTCAATCCCAACGTCATCAGTGCTTCATAAGCAAGCTTTAAAAACCCCTACTATTACAGGCTGCACCTTTAGCAAGTTTCCACAGCATTTGACAGAGTTCATGGAAATTAGCAGCGCGGAAAACGAGACGACGCACACAAGGAGGAGAAACAAGAACAAGCGCTGTACTTTCAACTAAGCTTCTTTAATTGGAAGTAAAACATATATGCATCCCACCACCAAACGGTGCATGCGCAAACAAAATTTGCTCTTCTCTCGCTCAAAACCTAAAGCACACATGGCACATGTTATCCCAAGATATGAAATTTCCTTATCATGTAGTGTCACTGACGCCTGACTGACACATGCTTGTGACAGATTAGAAATGTGTGCGGCCTCAACAAGTTTACGTGCTTTCTGGCTTCTGTGTTTGTACAAAATAGATGCGGTCTGTCTGATGTCTTCTCCCTGTGTGCGTCGTCCTTGCTTTCCGCGCTGCTAATTTACATCGATCCATAGCAACTGGCCCAGCCTTCCACACTTTGACAGAGTTGTGCTGTAGATACGTACCTCTATCAAAGAAGCTTCTCTCCACCAACATACCGTGCTGAAGCAAGACTGAAAGTTGGGCTAGTTGGTGATACATTATGGGCGGTAACAGCGCACACACTCACGGGACGGATAGAAGGGAACACAAACAAGCGCTGTGCAATTGGCTTGTTTGTGTTCCCTTCTATCCGTCCCGTGAGTGTGTGCGCTGTTACTGCCCATAATACCGTGCTTTCGATGCACCAGTAAATTTAGGTTTCTGTGTAAGGGATTGCTGGTGTAGAATTTCATGCTTGGGTTGCAGAGGTCATCATGCGTGTGTCCAGTATGCGCGACCCAGATAAGCTAAGCCAAAGAGCATATGAAGATGTCAATGGCAGTAGTACGACTATGTACAGCTACAACCAAGATCAATGCAAGAGGCAACACTTTCACGTGTGTGCCTCTACAGAATTTGCATGCATGGGCAGTGACAGACTATTTGTGCCGTTTAATCAGAGGCGTGTTCAATGGAAGAAGCAAACATGCATTCGTTACTGAAGCTCTTTCAGGGTGTTTGAAGTTGAAGTGTCTCAGCTCTGTAATTGTAGCAATCATCACTTATGCGAATGTCAGCAGTTGCACACCAAAAAGACTACGCATTGTCGCGCTTCACCTCTGACATCAACTTTCTAACGTTGAAGTCGCACTGAGAGCCATCGAGATTCCCCACATTTGCCAAGATTTTTTTGGCCAACATGATGACTTCAGTGTTCATCGCGGCATTAAAAAAACTGGACACAACATTGCTGATGAGCTGCTCCATGCATTGATTGAGAAAGAAAGCTGAATAAGTGTGCTGACTGGCTGGGACCAGATGTGGGAAATGATGAACAAGTGAAATTTACACATATAAAAAGCGAGGAAAAACTCGCTGCCATGATCTCTAAAGTTTAGATGGACATTCCAAGGGAACACCATACACTCGTCATCAAAGGCTGTTGACTTAGGAGCCATGGTATGCATGTTAATTCAAGTAGAGGTTGATGAAGAGTTAATCGATCATCTTGGCAACAGGAAGGTGGAGCCATATCTGATACTGCTGCTCAACTATGCAACACTTCAAGGAAACAATAGAACTACTGGAAGGCAGACGCAAAGTGTTATTGCCCTGAAAAACTGGGTCTGAACTCTGTGATAGCAAGGAAACTGCCACTACCAGACAAAAGAAACCTTCGAGCCACTTGTCTAGCAAAAAGGGTCTTCCGCAGACGTACGGCACCGTGATTCACTGGCCATCTACAAGTCGGCCCTGCGGAAGTAGTAGATAGAGCCCACCTCAAATTTTGCCAAGGGTTTATTACATGCCACATAAAAAAAAATGTTCGGGAACAAGCATCGACGACAAAGCGGCGTATGCTGGCTGGCGCATCGTATTTTACTGCTGCTAGCGGTTGCTTTCCAGAAGTTGGTTGAACTAGAAATCTCTGTTGAATCACATAGAGTTCCGAACTGTCAATGTGGCCGATATCATGAATAACAGTCTCAAACTGCCTTCGAAAGTGAAACTTGAGCTTAAATCGTGTTCATAAAAGTGCACATTTGGAAAAAAAAAGCATTTATAGGCACTATAAAAAACACTATAAAAAGACTATAAAAGCCCTCCTTAATCTCTAATTCATGGTCAAAGTGGCACGATAGGGCACAAGGAACAAAACAGGCATTTTCCTAAAATCCCGTCCCTAATCATTATACACCTATTCATTCATTTCGGATACTTTTAAATTTCCAGTAATTTATATTCAAAACGAAGCGAATTCGTTACTGTAATTTTCAAAGTGCTCGAATATTTGCACAAACCTAGTAAAGGTATCAAATGGAAGTTTATGTGCGAAACGCTCCATGGTGGGATTGGCTGGTAAGAACTGTGAAGACACCACTTTGCAGAATTCTCCGAAGAGGCTGCCTTGATTATGAAGAACTTATGATAGTGATCACAAAAGTTGAAGCTGTTGTCAATTTGATAACTTGATTCGCATTCATTGACGCAGAAGACGGCGAACCATGCACTTCAACACTGGCTGATCTGTTAAATGGCCGAAGGTGCACAGTGATACCACAAGGCAGCATCGATTGAAACTGAGACATAGCATAAGGGGACCATCCGGAGATATCAGTACAGAAGGTGCCCGAAAGAAAACTTATAAATCATGACCGAAGAGTACTTACTCCTAGTTAGATCAGCGCAACTTCTTCTACAAAGGGGGTATGAAGAAAGTTGAGGGCGATGTACTTGTCCATGCTGCAAAACTTTCCACGATCAAGTGTGGCTACTCTCAAGGGTGATTTAAGTTTACGAAGGAGATGATGTTCACGTTTGCTTGTACAAGATAAAATAACAAGATGGCTTTGCGACAGCAAGGGTCATACAAAGACTGTACCCGCTAGAACTGCGGCCGTGACACCATTGCCCGTCCGGGAATATGTTGAATTTCCCACACTTATCTACAAGAACAAGAAACTTTGCATGGCAGTTAGCTCATGAGCTCCGTCCACCGGGAAGAAGAAGACGCAGCCATTTTCAAGGTCTGGGCTCATGTGGACTCTAATGAACGTTTGTAAGAATTCCTAAATCAATGTCCGGCGTCTGTTTGCCAGGGTCATAGCTTGAGCCTTCTTTGAAGTGGTACAATCTCCTTTTGAGCAAGCTGTGTGTGCATTTTTTTTTTCTTGCAAAATCTGCATCTCCAGCTGACTCATGTTTATGGCTCTTCAGCAAATCCACGCTTGGTTGCATTCATTCCTGAACTTGTTGTTATCCTCTTCCATCGTTCCATCCTAATACTTCGGGATATTTTATGCAGCACTATAGGTTTCTCCTTAAAGTCATTCAATGTATTTGAGACCTCTAAACCCTGCCGCTTGTACGAAAAAAAAACAAACTGCAAAAACGTAACAACACAGTGCCGCAGCACCCTGCAAGGAAACCGTAACTTTCAGTTTCCGATGTGCTGCCTAGGGGGGTTCAAAAGTTGATCATAACTTTTCTAACAGCTTAAATAATAAAATTTTTTTTTGCTAAAATATTCTTTATAGACAGGGAGCGTGCAAATGCAACATCCCCCCTCCTCCCCAAATTATTATTTTTATTTTATCTGGGTTTGACATCCAAAAATGACCTTATGATTATGAGGGACGCTGTAGTGGAGGGCTCCGGAACTTTCGACCACCTGAGGTTCTTAATGTGCACCTAAATCTAAGTACACGGGCCTCGGCATTTTCGCCTCCTTCGAAAATGCAGCCGCTGCGGCGGGATTCGATCCCGTGACCTCCCCTAAATTATTTTTTAAAATGTGTTTTTGAAGATGGTTATCATACGTCGGCAAACTCACTCACGAGTCGACTCACTCAGATCGAGTCGCAAGTTTGAGTAAGTCTAGGTGAGTAATATTTTGGCTTGTCTGAGTCCTAGTGAGTCCTCAGCGCAAAATATATTTCTTGAGTGAGTTCCACCTTTAATTGCTGACCTCAGGTCCTATCCACTCACTTATTGCATTATTATCGCCTTATATCAGCTTACGTTTACATTCAGATCTATTCACACATATCTCAATGCACTAGCATTCATGCGCCATCTCAATGTTTCTTGATCCGAGGCACGAGTTAGGGGAGGGGGGTGCCAAGACTTCCTCGCGCGAACTTTTTCTGGGACTTTTTTGATAGAAATGTTAGAAATATCTCGTGTGAGTCGCATATTTCATAAAAACGTCCTTACCTGGATTGGAACCACTCATAACTCATATGTGATGGCACAGGATCAAGAGGCGTATCGTAGAGCACCTATTATGTGTGATATGGCATTAAAGAACGAAAGAAGGAGAATTTCAAGGGTTCATTTTTTCTTTGTTAGACACTTCAATTCCCTTTTTTTCAGATTTTACACTATATATACTCAAATAACATCCCCTATACTTTCCTTGGGGTTCTGGTCTGTTAGTTCTATTAAATTGGCATTAAAGAGCATTCACACTATGATCGGAAAAGCTAATTTTATGCCAGTGGACTCATGAGTCGGCTCACTCAGACTCTCATCAAGCCGTGAGGCTGAGTGAGTCCGGCTGAGCAATTGTTAGTGAGTCCGAGTGAGTTTCTCGGTACAAATTCTTTCGTGAGTGAGTCCGAGCGAGTTCCAATATTTTTACCGACCCATGGTGGTGATCTACCTTAAACTGCTGTGGTGTTGTGCTCTTATTACACGAGGACAACTGATGAATGTTGGCATCAGCTAGGGCTGCAACTAGTGAAGTAGGTTGAGGTCGTTCAGATTCCACCCCACCCAATATTATCGGCTTTAATTTTCAGGTGATCAAAATATCCACACCGCCTTATAGCGATGCTCACATTGCCAAAGGTAGCCGTCTAGACAAAACCACCCGAAAAAAATTGCTGGGACGGC
>NC_051186.1:112749361-112779360 GCF_013339695.2 Rhipicephalus sanguineus | reverse complement strand
GTTTGTGTCGTAAACTAAGTTGGCGATGCGTTAGAATTTGCCGATGTTCGAGGCTTCGAAGCATGCCTCTGTTGGCGTTTCAGAAACCAAAGGTTTACGATCACAAACACTTTCTTTTGTTATTACTGAAAGCTATCCTATTAACTTGCACAATAAAGTGACATCTGTGGCGTCTACGCTCGGAGGATTATTGTTAAGAGACAGTTATATATCGCTGTGCGGCGTCGGCCAGATAGTTTGTACTCAGTCTGCTAAGGAGGGAGTTCCCGACCCTGTTCACGCTACATCGGGGCGGGAGTTCCGCAGATTGGGAACTCTATCTGAGTAGCAGAGAGTTCGCGGTCTCTTTTACTCTGCCTTCAAGGAAAGAGCAAGTTCCGCGGCTAACTCTCCACTACTCCCCCACGGCGTTAAAGAACTCTGGCGAGAGTAACACAGTCGCTCTACCCTCGCAGTACTCCCTCTACATCTGTGAGTGCAGTGTCCTCATCGTTTCTTTGTCCGCTGTGCACTTTTTGCGCAGAAGTTTAAGCAAAACTTTAGCATTGTCCCTATCATTACTTTTTTTATTCACGTCGCCTATGTGCTTCTTAGTATGTGCCTGTAGTGAAATTATGTTGGAAACGAGTGTGCCTAATACATGCAGCTGCACATGCCTTATAAGTGGGTAAAAATACAGGTCAAACCGGCAGGATGTTTATTTACGTGTTTTATTTCTACTGTCACTTTCTTTTACAGGTCTAAGGCAGAAGTGGGGTGCGCAGAAGAAAATGTCTAACAAAGTAATAGAATGTGAAACACGAGAAAGAATAATATTCAATAAAAAAACTCACTGCACTCCTTAATTGGTTATACATAAGAGCCCCTGCGGCTAAACATGTCCTTGCACGGTGTTGACAGCATAAATTCAGGACCAGACCTGCTATGACTTAGAACCTAAACTAAATGTGCCTATCTTCTTCGGCAGTGCGAACAATACCGGCTATGACTTTTCGTTTAGCTGCGCAAGAGTGGACAAAAAGTAATCTAAGAGATAAAAAGTCATAATGGGTAATAAATAGGCCTTCAGCTGAGAACAAATCAGGCGGTTTGTCTGGTATACTTTTGTGAATTATGGGCATTTATGTCAATGTGTACACCTCACATCTGCAGTATTATTTATATAAAAAAAGGAAAGCGCCATCGCAAGAGAAACTGTACTTATCTGCAAAGGTATTCACAATGTTCAAATGTATAATTGAAGCTTGCAGTTTAGCTTTGCTCTTGCTCATACGGGATGGTGTGGCAGAGTAACGGATCGTTTTGTTTTATTTTGAATAACCTCGAAAACAGAAAGAAAACGAGAATGATCTCAAATAAAGATGTAATCAAATTCGCAATAACGCGATGGCAGGAAAACCGGCGAACAAAAAGGTTAAAGACATGCTCACCTGCACATCTGCAGGATGTTGGGACCGCCGGCCAGCATGGACGACATGGTTGCAGCGGGGTCGCCGCAGGCCGCGAACGCGCGCGGCCGGTCCTCACGGAAATCCACGAGTGGTCACCGCGGCGCACGCCCCGCCGTGCGCGCCGGTACACAAGAGGAGAGCAATCACAAAATCCGAAACGTCGCCGTACCACCCCGCCGCCGCAGCGCGCGCGGAAAGCGAGCTGACGACACACAACGCTAGCCTCGAGGGTTCACAGCAGACGACACAGCACGCAGCGCGAGCAGACAATCGATCGCCGGTCCCGCGTGACACGCTTGTTTTCAGCGCGCAGCCAAATCCAGCGCGTTGCCGGCGGCACTGGTGGTAGCAGACGACGCAGGCTTCTTCATGGCAGAAGACGAGAAAGAAACACGGGGCACTCAAAGCCGCTACCGGCACCGCACTGACCGGCTGGTGCGGCCGGCCCGCGGAACACGAGGGGGCGGAGCCGCGTGCTCTCCTCGTGGGCGGAGCATGAGCGCAAAGGCGGACTCCGTTTTGTGACGTCATGCAACGCACGCCCCGCTCGCCCGGATACCGTCCGCCGTAAGCCGCAGGGTGTCCTCGAGTCCCCGGCGTTCCGTCGCTCACTCGCGGCCAATGGCAGACTAACGTTCCGTCTGTTCGCTTTCTTTTTGCCGTGCGTGCGCGGTACGCAACAGGAGAGCAGACGGAACAGACACACGGTCCACCGCCGTTGCGTATTCGCTGGGGGTGTCCAAGCGTGTCTCGCTCGGGCCAACTCGGAAGCGCGAAGGAATAACAGAGGATTGCCGTGGCGGTGCGCCGGACGAAGCGGGAGCAACTACTCAAAAAACACCAAAGAAAAAAGAGTAAAACGTAGTGAACAGACTAGGGGGGAGTAAAAGCGCACTTGTACGAGGGGAAGGCGCGCCTATATTTTTGCCGCGCTGGCGCCGGAGGTGAAAAGTATTACGGCTCGGGAGGAAGCCAAGGAAAAAAAAAAGTAAGACGGGCGCCTTTAGCTCGCCCTGTATATTTTTTTTTACGTCGCTCGCATCATGAAGCCGGCGCAGAGTTAAGGCGTTTGCCTGCGCGCTTCTGTACGACGCCATTCTGTACAAACCACTAGAAGGGAATGCTGGGGCCTCGCAAGCCATGCCCAAGTAAAGAAAAAAAAAAAGAAAAAAATTGGCCGCGTATCTGCGTGCTTCGCTGCAAATGTCGTGTAAAGACGATAGAAGAGGCGCTGTGTGAGATATGGACGCCATCTGGCAATACGTCGGGAAACATGAGTGCTGTGTTGCGTGCTGGTAGTCCCGGCGCAGCAGCAGGCGAAGACCGGCGCTGACCAACGCGACCGGCGGGGACGCCAGCCAGCCCGAAAACGCGGTTTGGCGCGAAGCGCTGAAGCAGAGAAACGTCCGCACTCAACGAGTACTCTCCACACACTCTTTTATTTACACGTCGCCTGGGTAAAACAGGAACGCCAGAGCGGCGCCCACAACCGGCAGCCTGAAGGCCGCCCACAACGCTGTTTTTTCATTTTTTAAATATTTTTTCTCACCTTCTTGGCCTTCTCAAAACTAAAGTTTTTCAACACCAACCCATGGCATTCGTACAGTGCAATACAGAACCGAAACCGAAACACAACAATGAGCTCGTGCGAAGGGCACGGAGGAAGGCAAATTTCAGCGCAGTCGCATTTTCAGCTTTGTTGAAACAGCGCTCACTAGACGACGACGAAGTAAAAGAAGGCACAGGACAGGCAGCGCCTGTCCTGTGCCTTCTTTTACTTCGTCGTCGTCTAGTGAGCGCTGTTTCAACAAAGATGAACGCATACCAACTCGCTCAAGCTTCCATTCTTATGCATTTTCAGCGCAGCTTAAGAAACTAGGGTCCTTAAAATTACGTATGTATGCATTTTCTATTAAAGGAACACGCCACCTAATACTTACCTAGTGATGTTGCACCTCAGATATGCATGATATTTACTTTTTGATCGACAACGTTCACAAGTATGAACAGCCGTACCAGTTCAAGACGGCTGGCCCTTGGGCAAGTGGTTCAACTTTGGCCGAGTGGCTGAATCGAGGGACGTGCCGACAAACAGAAAGACAGACAGACAGAAAGACAGACCAAAATTTCTGCGTTTAGGTTCCCCAAGAAAGACTATCGTCTTTAAAAACGAGCAAGACTCCGGCGTTGCGGTGTGGGCGGTGACGGCTCGGCCATCAACTACTGCGCACCACCGCCCAGGCCAAAGTGAAATGTCCTCATTTGCTTCGGATCAGCAAGTGTTGCTTTGTGGTCGACCGCACAAGATGGTGCTGTCTCGCATCTTACTTTTTTTTTTTGCAAGACCGGTTATTTGAAGACTTTAGTGTGTAGACTACATAACGACAATTGAGTTTTTTCCAGGAGCGTTAGAATGAATGTTTAGGAATATTGTGACTTCCTTTAGCTGCTATAAGATTGGTCAGTGCACGTGCATCTTCTCAACTTGAAGCAACAGACGTGCTCGTTTAGATGTACTATATTAGTCTACACTCAAGCTTTCTCTCTGCCTCCGTTATGCCTCATTCTCCTCACCACGTGTAGGGTAGCAAACTGGATGAAGTGTATAGAACCTATTCGCATTCCCCCCTCCCCCTATCTCTCCTTCTCTCTCTCTCTCTTGATTATTAGTCGAAAAATCACATAACTCCTGCTTTTTGTGAGATTATACTTGGTAAATGGGTACTATAAGACCTCAAAAATGCATCGATGTCAGCACTTTACTGCAAATTAGTCTACATACACTACATCTGCGTAACTCTTGCTATTTTCGTTTCATGTTAATTATTCTAGGAGTGTCAATCCATAACTTAACAAATAATAATTTTGGCTCGCATTGTAGGTATATTCTTTTCTTAATAAATTAAACAGGAAAAAGAAAAAGAATTCTCCCGTCGCCTCTATGACAGGGGTCTCAAAGTCACCTCAGCTGCGGGCCGTAGCCACGCAATTTCGTCTCCCTCAGGGGTCGGGCCAAAATGAAGGTTGGAGCGGGGGGAGAGGGGGGGGGGGTGTGAAAAAAACTGTCAGCTGACGTTACCATTTGAAAGCAGGCCCTTGCCATATCTCAAATAGATTCCTTTCTGATGGGGATTTGACTACAGGTTTCGAAAAACAGTGACACTGATGTCCAGAATCACTGAAATCTGGACGCCGATTGTCAAAGAGATATTTTGTTCCTTCCGCGGTTGTTTTAACACATTGCGACCGCACGGAGTGCCTCAATAAAAGTATGCTTGAGACCAGTCACGTCTGTGTAGCTCACGATTATACTTATTAGGAAAATAAAAAAAAAATGGGACGCAATAGTCATGCGCGTGCTGGGCGAATAGCGAGTAGTCTGGGGCCGCTTCATGCAATCGGCAATGTTCTCCGAACGCGGAATCACCGGCAATCCGGGTCATGACGTCACTCTGAAATGCGAACAAATTGGTGCAGGTTTGTGTGCATCGGCATTTCAAGAGAAAACGCTGCGAATTTCTGAAGTTGTATCCGGCTATAGATGCTGGTTCATCAGCACTTTATTATCCCGAGGTTTTACCATACCGCTAAACGTAAGTTTGTCATCTCATCTGTGAGACACTGATCACGATAAGCAATCTTCTGGAAATACAGCCCAGGACTAAGCTTTGGCTTGATTCTGCAGCATTCTTCAATCTGTTAAAGTGGTCGCTTAATGCGGTTATAAATAGATTGCTGTAAATCAGTGCAGGCAGGTCCCTCGTCTATGTATGTCATGTGCTTAAGAAAATGCTTCCGGACAAGGTAGACAGAACACACCACTGGAGTCAAACCAGTTTATAACGAACCCAAGTACAACGAAGAATGCCTCATATCGAACACGCGAAGCTATCTCAGCATTATTCACCTGAAATGCGCTTTCTATAACGAACTCTACATTGGATATGTGGGCACAGAAGGCCCAGAACAAATAAACATTGTCCGGGTGACTAAGCTGATGTCACAACCACGATGTCCGAGCTTGTCGGCCTCTTCGTCTTTTTTGCGGACGCCAAGCACACTGTCTACTAAATGGCTCCCCCCTAGCGATGAAGGCACTGCCGTCGAGCGGTTTCTCTGGTTGAAATGGCGTCAGAATAGTTCTGGAAATTCTTGTGGGAAGGTGGACCTAGGCGCCGATACCTGGATGTGTGCTTGTACGAGGCGCAAGGGCGGCGCAGATGTGATGATGCCTTGCACCGACAGCTTGGTCGTGGAGTCCAGAAGGCGGCATTGGCGTAGTTCGACATAACCAAGTTAAAAAATCGGCACCGATGATCGGCGACGGTGAATAGCCATCCAAAGGGACGCCTCAGTCCGAGATGAAGAGTCGCTGATATCTGGCCATACGTTCTAATGTTGGAACCTTTGACTGCGGTGAGGAAGGACGTGTCATGGCGATGCAGTCTGTGGTCGTCAAAGGTGGGGGGAATCACGCAATCTGCGGGCCTGAACTTAGGAAGCACTATAGCGTGGCAACGGAAGGTGTCTCATTTTCTTGGGAGCTCGGTTCCATGGCGCCGAAGGGAAGCTGCAGGATATATAGTTGCGATGTGGGAAACATCCGAGGTCACCAACTTGTGAGGAGAGAAGGTCCAAAACAAGCAAATATTTATTAGCCGGGTGACCAAGATGATATCACTGCCACGATGTCCGAGCTTGTGGACCTCTTCGTCTTTTGAGCGGGCGCCAAGCACACTGTCCACTTCAGATATATCTAACTTGTCGAAGCTGCTCGCCAAAGGTGCCGAGGCTGAGATTGCAGCTGATGATCATGACAAGTTTAGCGCTGTTTGGAAGGAACTTGCCCGCGTGTCTGACGCTGTGACCCACGTAGCCGGCTTTAAAGATTTACTCACAATTGACGAAGAGGTTGGGTAGTCCACTGGATGCGGAAATTTTTGCTCATTCCTTGCACCTGGAGACAAAGGCCCTGCGAAAGAAGATCACCGCCCGACATTTGCTGGGGGGGGGGGGTTCGAGCCTTCCCCAAAAATTCTGAATTTTGGTTGCGTATATATACGCGCATACATAAAAACGCACGCACAAACACACATAAAGTAGGGTTGAACCCGCCCCCGAGAAAAACATTTCTGACTACGCCCCTGCTGGTGTAGGATTGTGCAGCGCGAGCAGTCAATTGATGTGGCGTTTTATTCTGCATTGATTGTGTGTGTGTGTGTTGTATGTGCTTATCTCTATATATGTTATGGATACTGCGTCTTCTACGTTCATTAAACTCGAATTTCGATGGATCATGGTGCAAACTCACTCCTTATTTTTTTAACCACCAGAAATAGCCGCTAAAATTGAATTACGGCAGTAAATAAATACTAGCACATCAACCACAAGAAACTGTCGGCCGAGATATAACTATCAGAAATCACCAGAAAAGCTTTCTAAAAACAGTAAAAAATTACTCTAGCTATACTCGCTGAAATCCTCAGCAGGGTACAACATAATTAATAGCGTTTCTGCGTTCAAACACTCAGCATGAGTAAACTTTTACTTCGAGTGGCACGTAGTAAAAAAATACAAACCCAGAAATGGGATTGCACTGGAGGACAAGCAGTTTACTCCCTCGTTATTTCTGTTTAGTCTGTATCCAAGAGAAGGGACATGAGTTGTTTTACATTATTTCTCGAGTGCGAAATTGAAGTCATGTTGATGTTGCAAGCAGGGGCGTAGCCAGAAATTTTTTTTCGGGGGGGGGGGGGGTTCAACCGTACTTTTTGTATGTTCGTGCGTGCGTTTGTATGTGTGCGTGTATATATACGCAAGCAAAACTGAAAAATTCCGGGGGAGTTTGAACCCCCCCAACCCCCCCCCCCCCTCCCCTTGGCTACGCCCCTGGTTGCAAGGCGAATGATGCAAACCAAGATAACCGCCAGTGGCAAGTAAGTGGGGATTGCGGGACAATAAGTTGCTTTTGGAGCACATCACGCGTGGCGAGTGGCGTTGCATTGCTTTTAGTTTGCGCGTTTTCGTCTGACATCACAATATTCCGGATAACGAACTAGGTGCCGGAATACGTTAAAAGCGGGTAAGGCTACAGTAAAACCTCGGTGATACGAATCTCGCGGGGTAACCAAAAATATTCGTATGATCCAAAATTCGTATCACCAGAAAACATGGAAAATTAGTATGCGACAAAAGAAAGTTGGCATGCGTTTTGATTCCGCGTTTCTCAGGGCCGCAGCGACGTCATCGACAGCTCTGAATGATTGCCAGTAAAGTTTTTAGACGTCAGCGATCATACTTGTACTCGTAAATATACGGTGCATGTGCGCGTGTATAATTAATGAACCAGATGTGTTGTGCCCCGTAACCGTCAGAAGCCCCTTCCTAATCTCACTACGCTTTTCTGCATGACAACAGAGTACTGCGGCGAAAGTGACTTAAGAAGCGCTTTGCACACGACAGATAGGCCAAGATCCTTCGCCAAGACCCTCCGCTTCGTCTCTTGAGGTCTTCGTCCACCTTTAATGGGACTTCATGACGGACCCTCAGCCCAAGTTTCAGTCTTGTTTCATAGAACGACTGGTTACGGGGACATGGCTTGCATCGACGTGGCAGGCCCGTGTTAACACAGAGCAAAGACGCTGCTGCCTCGAGCACAGGAGCACGCGTCAACGCGTCGGAAAAAATAAAGCGTGGCGTCAACGTCATCTGTAATCTAAACGTGAAGGCGCCTAAAGGCCTCCAAGATTCTTGCGCACTATCTCGGAGGCAACGATGCACCGTTGATGGTCGCGCAGCGCGTATGCCCGCGCCCACACGTGACTGCCGCGTCTTCCGCGACAGCGCGGGCAGCACCTATTCGTATCTGTGCGCTAGTGTACGTTCGTATCAAACGTCGCGGGGTGCAAATCGGTTCGCAACAACCGTACTTCAATACAATGCAGGCTAATGGGCCTTGGCCGGGACCGCAGAAAAATTCGTATCACCCCGAAATTCGTACGAGCCGGTATCGTACCACCGAGGTTTTACTGTATATCGAAACTCCTGATATATCGAACTCCTGAAAATTATGGTGTTCGATATAAGCGGGTTTGACTTTACATACATGCGGACAGAGTCATGCTGCGGCTTTCTACGAAATACCATGTGACTAAAATGACTTAGACTGAGTGAAAGCCGCGCAAGACTTCATGTAGGGTCGAAGTTTGCATTGCGCTTGTGAACTTGGGATTTGGAAGCAGTGAGATGTGTAAGGTCATATTTAGCAGAAAAAGTGATGCTATTTAGAGTGCTGTAGGACATTCTGAGCTGACAAAAAGTCTCTGGAGCCAATGAAGGGAGCAGCATTAAGCGTCTGCAGCCGAGGGAATGATTGAGGAAAATTGTGAGGAGTGACCGCTGTGCAATCTCAGACGTTGTGAGGGCAGGTGGCCTCAACAACTGTTTATTTAGCTTTTTCGTCCTGGCCCCCGGACCACGTCGAATTTTTCGGCAACTAAGAGGCTTTATTTCTGAGAAATCCGTATGGATTTCCTTGTGGCTTCGTGCTAAAAACGGGTGGTTGTCTATTTTCCCTTTCTTATGTAGCTTTTGTGTTTTCAAGTATCGCAGAAACGTCCTGACGACTTGGCTATGCCGATGGGAAAAGTAGACCCCGCTCTTCTGCCGATAGAAGCCCCTGCAGGATATGGCGGAGACGATGAAGACTCCTGCATGTGGGTTTATGCAGAGAAGTTGCGGAGGAGATGTTTCAGCCTTTCTTTGGCCCAGCACACTTACAGCAGGGGACGAGCTCTTGCGAAGTCTGTGACTTCAGGTGACCGTGTAGCAGCAGTGGATCCGGCATCGGTGCAGGAGGGACCCGTCTGCCTTCGAGAGCCCGCGTTCTCGCTGTTGTGGTATTTCCCCTGGCCCCATGAGGGCCGCATGCAGGTTGTGCTGGTAGTAGCAGACTCCACAGATTGGGCCTCGTGTATTCGGTGGACGACTAGATGCATGGCTTACTGCTGCGCTATAAGCCTATAAGGAGTAAAATGGGGTAAGTTTGTCATTTCGGGGATGTCAGGGCTGTCATACATTTGGGCCATTTTTCGACTAACTGTCTATAGTATTTTAAGACGAAAGGGTACTCTTAGCGAACGCGCCATGAGTTAGGACATATCAGATTTTGTCAGCGTCAAAGGGTACGTACAATAATACACACATAAACTCAAATTACATACACGCGATCATTGCACAATAAACCAGCACATAGACCTGCCGCTCGCGCTACGCGCCATGCGCCGACCGCCTGACATATAGAGCCACCACAGCGTCAACTGGCATTGTTACGTTTGGCCTTAAAATTCATCGAGGCAGACGCCACTGAGCGTACAGCTATCGGCCAGAATGCTGTCTCCCCCACGTGTCGGCGCAGACGGATACGTGGAACGCCACGTCTTCCTGGAGGAGCTTTTGCCGAGCGAGCGGGCAGGTCGCCGTGGTTGGATTTCCCAGAAAAAGGACGTCGGAATTCGGAGACCCCTTTTTGGCTCGTTGTTCTCTGCGTGAGATAGCTCCGCGGAAGGGATTCTCAGCCAGCCACTTCTGCCTTCTACCCTACCGCAGCAGGGAAAATTAACCCGTGCCGGAGGGAGCGGTCTGCGTGTTTTCCGAAATTCGACACACCCGCTTTATCGTGCGTTTTGGTCAGCGTGGGACTGCGCCGTTGAAGACGCTCCCATCAACCCAGGTGGTGCCTTCACCCGAGGCAGCCATCATTCAACGCTTCTTCCAAGTATTACTGTCAGTGGAAGCGGAGGTCATCGGCCCTTTCCCCTTTGGACTGAAACTCCTCGCCGACCTTCTCACCTACGAGTCTTCGGGGCGTGGCGAGTGTATTGTGTGACTCTTTGCCTCCTTTCGGGAGGCCGGACGCCAAGACGACAGGTCACCGGATTGGCGGGAGACGCTGACACCGGTTTGCCAGTGCTTCTGCAGTGACGTTCTCGGGGCTATAAAAGCCGAAGACTTTTGATGTCACTCTGCTCCCTTTTCACTCCAATCTCTTAACCATGTAAATAAATCTACGTTCCTTCTTGAAAGAACGCGCCTCCTCACTGGGAACCTTCGGCTGTGGGGACGGACGGCGGGAGCCAGCTACCGTAACGAGACCCGCCGAACCCGACTCCTTACAGCATGTAGTGCCGACCAACAAACTCGCCCAGTTTTGTACGCTGTTGTAATGGGGTACTTCTGTTCTGCGTAATTAAACAACAAGCATGCGTGGCGTAAGCGCAAATTTAGGGATAACTGATAAAGCGCACCAATCTGGTAATATAAATCCGCTACATATTCAAGGCCTTTTGGTTACCAAGTTTCAATCGCCAGCTGGCACTCGGTCGTATGGGCCGAATCCACGTAAGCAGTACCTGTGCGTCAGTCCGTAAGATGTACCTAAACACACGCAAACACTGTAGGCCTATATAGCTGTACACATTCAGGAACGCGGGCGACGATCAGCTAGGCAATGCCGCGAACGGCTTCTTGCCGAGGGCGTGGCCAGGCCATTTAAGAAAATAGCAAAATAAGAGACCGGTCAGGCAGCCAAGTGGAAGTTTACTTGGTACAAGAAAACGCAAATAAAAACACATTTTCTTCTGCGATACACTGGATAAACCCTAAGGGTACGGATGCGTCCATCAGGTGCATAAATTTATAATACCCTCTTTGCAATATTTAATATATTGCAAACTAGCATAAAATGAGAGCCCGGTGCACGGGCCAAGTTTATGCTTATTGCGTGCAACAACATGCAAACGTAATTTTTCAGGCCTCGAAGGCAGCGCTCGACGAAGTCTAAGCACACCCTCATTCCTGGCAGACAACGACAGAACATGCTATCAAAACTTTTATTTAATTTAGTAAAGCGGTTAAAATAAACGGATTACACTTTTTCTTCAGTTACATATTTTTAACCCTGATCTTCCCAGGCTTCTGCGGGTGGTAGACACCGAAGATGGGCAAATACCAGCATTCCCTCAAGTCAGCGAGCGGTGAAACTACCTCAGCGTAGTCATTCGAGAACAAGTCCTTCATGAAAGCTACGAAATGTTCCCTCATTTCGGAGTTCTTGCACAACGTGCGACGCAGACCCAGGAAGCGAGACCAAGCTTGCTGCCTATTGTTCGGGAGGCGGCACCTTGGCGTGCGGAATGGAAGAGGACCTACCCCGCTGTTCGAACGATCTCTAACGAACTCTTTATCCATGAGCCCAAGAAGCTTTCTATCTTCTATGGACAGTGCAAGTTCGTTGTCTTCTTTAGTTGTTTCGAACAGCGTTTCGGCAAACCTGTCTAACTTCCGCTACCGATGACCCTTACAAAAATTGGTTTCACCTGTCTGTCACCTATGAGTCACCACCCAGTCACCCCAGTCACCTCCCGTTAGACTTGACCTTTCTGCAGACCTGGTCTGCAGATTTTCTGCAGACCCCGAGCAGACGGCAAGCAAACTTTTCTGATAATGTGCGGCCAGAGTGCGTGCATGTGGATGTATATAAAATATATGTATGTATCGTATCTATATATTTTGGACCATGACACATTTCATAATAATGATTAAATGAATTTCACCTTTCAGTCACACACTGACAGGGGGTGACAGAAAGTC
This sequence comes from Rhipicephalus sanguineus, assembly GCF_013339695.2. Lineage (NCBI taxonomy): Eukaryota > Metazoa > Arthropoda > Arachnida > Ixodida > Ixodidae > Rhipicephalus > Rhipicephalus sanguineus. Next base: position 112,767,259 of record NC_051186.1, on the reverse strand, counting down.
TGTCACTTGTCTTCACGTGCTCTGCACCTGAGTTGTTCATGGTCTGTAGATTTTCTGCAGGAACGCTGCAGCCTTTCTGCAGCACCATGCGACAGCCTGCCAGCTGGTAATTGGACTTCGCTAATTAAAATAGCGTTGCACATTTGGCGGGTGTAGATTAACAGATCTGTGTGCTTTGTGGCTACCTAACATCCAGCATAAATTTACATCAATCAATCAATCAATCAATCAATCAATCAATCAATCAATCAATCAATCAATCAATCAATCAATCAATCAAATCAAATTTTATTTTCGCTTCAGACAATACACTTTCTTGCGTACCCATTATGGAAAAGAAAAACTTGATTACGTACTCGCAACCACACTAAATGAACTAGAACAAAGAAATGTTGATGTTCTTAACTGTACTAAAAAAACCTTACTAGATCTGTTTATATAAATGTGTTGGAACTACTCATGTTCGTATATTTACAGCAGCCGGTTTTTCTAAAGTGATTGCACATTAGAACATACATTGGTGTTTTTTTTTTTTTCAGTTCAACAACGTAGATTAGGTAACTACTTTTGGTAGTAGCACTTGTATATACTGCGGCTATAGACTTGCTTAGATGTTTCGTCCTGTCTCTGCTGCTGTACGGGTGACCAGAGCTTAGTCAAGCTGCGCAAGCGCAGCTTTTTTCTCTGGTCCCCTATTTTCGCAGTGACAATGCACTGTATTGTCTGAAGCGAAAATAAAATTTGATTTGATTGATTGACATACATTCTGTAAACGTGTAAACTTAAAATTTTGAAGCGTAGGAATTTTTCCACCGGCGCTGAATGGCAGGTTAAGATGCCATGGCTATATATACCGGGTGGTCGGTGTTAGTTTTGTGAAGCGTGAGTGTGCGGTATTTACTTTGCTGTTGTTGTGTGTACACTGTGGTCGTGTGTTGGTGGGTGTATGTACGGTATTCTACCCCTGGATGCTGCATGTTACTTGACTCATGGTGCTAACGCAAAGGGTAGCTCTTATTTATTTTTTCCATCCACGACAAAGCTCCGCACACATTCTGCAGAAATGCTGCAGAAATTCTGCAGACGCTCTGCAGACATTCTGCCAGCATGCTGCATCCTGACGGCTACAAATGCTCCGCAGACTTTCTGCAGAAAGGGTGTTCCAGTTGCCTACTGGGAGGTGACAAGGGGTGACAGAAAGTCTGTCACTTTTCTTTCCGCATTCCGAATCAGGGGTGACTCGTGGTCTGTAGAAGTTCTGCAGATAGGTTGTAAGTTTTTTTGTAAGGGGAGGCACTCGACCCAGACCATGGCCCACCTTGAGGCTGAAGAACTAGGCTCTTCTTTACAGTAAAGTGAGATTCACAAGCTCCAGGATGGATGGTCGACCACTACTCAACACATGAGTCTTCAGAACACTTGCAGTGGTTGGCCTCCGTGCACGGCCGATGCAAATGTTCCCAACGATCACCCAGCCGAGGTCGTGTTTCTGAGCGAACGGAGCATTCCGTGACCCGTTGCGTGTCTCGCGCACCTTGTGTGCTTCAATAACGTCCCGACCGAGAAGAAGCCATATCTGTGCTCGAGGATCCACAGGAGGAATATAGTCTGCTATGGGACTCAGGTGTCGGTAACACTTGGCAGCTTGAGGAGTTGGTATTTCAGTCCTGTTGTCAGGAGTGTCGTTGCACTCCAGCAATGGCGGAAGTTCAAGGCTGATTTCTTCTGTAACGCCCCGCACTGAGAATCCTTCGGCCTGTCTTGCGGTGATTTCGGTAGTTCCTGAGCACGTTGTCAAGGTGTAGTTGGTCGGAGACCCCTCTACACGGAAGACGTCCAGGAGCTCAGATCTGAGCAGTGACCGATTACTTTGGTCGTCCAAAATGGCATAGACATTGACCGTTCTCAGTGGCTGAGACTTGTGAGTTACCTTCACAAGGCAGATCTTTGCGCACGATTTGCTCTCATCACCACTTTTGCATACTTCAGTACGTGTGGTGGTGACGTTGCCTAAAGATTTTTGAGCGTTGGCTTCGTCTTCCGCGGCTCCAGATGGATCACAGGTGCTCGTGTCCGAGGGATGAAGCGCTGTGTGGTGCTTAGCCGAATTACATATCCAGCACTTCAGAGGGATGTCACATTGCCTTGAAATGTGGCTTGTCGACTTGCAACAAAGGAAGCAAATTCCTTGCTTCTTGAGGAAATCCTTCCTCTCATCGAAGCTTTTCTTGGCGAACGCACGACAACTTTCGAACGAATGGGTTTTCTTGTGGAATGGACACCACTTGTTTAAGCCCCCTGACTCATTAGCACTGTTGACGCTCAACGGCCCCGTATCATTCTTTTCTGGAATGACGTCTGCTTCGGTTTTCCTCGCTGACACTGCTCCACCGCAGGAGTTTCCCGGAACCTGTTTTCCTTTTTTCGGATGGTGATCCGGCAAGACATCGCTTGTACGTATGAATAAGCTATAGGGTCGTTCCTCACCTCAGCCTCGCTTCTCACGAACTTCGAGAAGAAAGAAAATGGTGGGAACGCCGTTTCGTTCTCTTTCTTGTACCTTGAGCCTTTGGTCATCCATTTCTCCTGGAGGCCCGGTGGGACCTTTAAGACGATGCTCTTCACGCCTCGCGCAGTATCAAAGTACTTCAGTCCTGCCAAGTACGGGTCCGCTTTCGCTGCCTCCAATTCAAGTAGCAAGTCGCCGAGTTCTCGAAGCTTCACATTGCCTTTTTCCCGATAACCGTGGGAAAGCTTCTAAGCGTTTCATCAGCGCATCCTCCACGACTTCAGGGCTTCCGAAGGTGTCGTTCAATCTTTTCCAGACAGCCTTCAGCCCTGCTTCGAAGTCATGTATGTAAACTGACTTTAGCCTATTAGCTTGCATTGATGACTCCGGGCCTAACCAAGCAATGAGTAACTCAAGCTCTTCCTGAGCAGAAAGTTCAAGGCAACGCGTTGTTGCTCTAAATGATAATTTCCATGCGCGAAAGTTGGCCGGACAGTCATCAAATTTAGCGAGGCTCGTAGAGAGAAGGTCTCTTCGGCTGAGGAACTTCAATATTCTGGTCAGATCGGAACTTGCGTCACTTGAGGCCCTATTGTTCACGGACAGCTGGTTACCCTGCTGGACAGTCTGGTGGTCATGAACATGTGCACCGTCGTTACGCCTGCTGTTGAGGACATCACGGGGAGTGTTGTCTTCTGTATGAAGCTCAGAAAGTCGATTCGTTGGCGCGTGCGCGGCCTCTTGGCTCTGTACGTAATCCACAGTGCGCTGATCGGGATGTAGCAGCTGTAGTGCGTGCAAGCTCTCCCCGCCAACCTGGACCACGGCTGCTTCGAGAGCACCAGCATACGCCTCTGCCGCAGCTGCCTCCTTGCGACCGAAGTGAGCCCTCGTTTTGTCGGCCTCGGCTTCCGCACCAGCTTGTACGGCAGCCAAGCTGATAGTTGACGAACTGGTGAGCCGTGATGACGAAGAGCGTGTGAAGTGGACCGAGAATGAACGTCTCGATTGTGTCTCGTCTATAACGCCTAAATCTTCACCCCTCTCCCCTAGGCTCCCCGGGACGAGAACGCGACGCTCCTCCTCAATTTGTCTTCGTTGATCCAGCTCTTGTCGACTTTCGGGGCAGTTCGTCTTCACCAAGAAGGCTTCGTATCTAGCGAGCACGTCCTTCTACTGCTCCAAACAATCGCGCAGTGTATTCCTAGCCGTCTGAACATCTTTCATATCCGTGGCCGAAAGCTCCCGCATACCGTGCTCCACTCTCTTCCATGCTGCGTCTAGTTCTGTGCAGTATTTCTCACGGTTGGCCTCGTAGTTCTCTTTGGCCCTTAAAGAAAGAGGAGCAGCTCGCCGCGGTCTTCCAGCTCAGCGCGCGTACTCGAAAGCGCGTTTTCACCCTCGGGGGATCGTAATGTGAGCCCACCTTGCGCTGCTTGTGCGTCGGGAGCTCGGACGTCTGTTGCGTGCCCCGTGCTTGCTGATGGCGATTGTCGTGGACAAGTAGCGAAATACCTTGCCGTTGTGACGTATCCCTCAGCTGGCGTGCGTTGCGTAGGCGTCCGACAGGCTCTGTTGACGTCCACAAGCGTGCAATGGCATTCGGAGCGTAGAAGTCTGGCCTTTTTTGCGTTGGCGTCCGAAGCGTAGAACCCTTGCCTTTTACTGTTCAGGCCTGGAAGGCAGCGCTCGACGAAGTATAAGCACACCCTCGTTGCTGGCAGATAACGACAGAACTTGCTATAAAAACTGTTAATTAATTTAGTAAAGCGGTTACAATAAACGGATTACACTTTTTCTTCAGTTACAAATTTTGGTGATATAGATCGATTACATAGTTCTAGCCAATAAAGGCAGTGGCGTGCGACCAGCCGCTGCACTCAGCTCCGCTCAACTGCAGATCATGCCACACCCTCCATCGTGACGTAGCTGCCCAGTGTTCCGAGACGATGATCCGCGTTGGGCCAGATGACGGCGAATGGCACAGTTTCGTTTTCAGAACTTAGGGCGGCGGATGAGCAGCACAGTAATGATATTGTTTTCAACAACACCCCTGGAAAAAAATGAATTCAGGAGGGTGTGCTGTTTATCTGCGTGGGGACTAATGTAGCTGCCACAAGCATTAATCATTTTAAGGAACAGTAGCACATGGCGCTATAGTTCGTCCCCATGCAATTACTATTCAACATAATGTGGCCTGAGTTGCCCTCAACGGACCAAAATTTAGTCTTGAAATTTGCACCTCACATGTGCAACTCGTTTGTCTGTCCCCACAGTTGACCTAACGTGACCAGAAGAACAGATAGTCCGTTCAGATATCCTACGGGGATATCACTTTATCTCATGCTCAGACGACCTGCTAATCTGCAAGGATGATACTCTAGCGTTCTTAGCAAGAGACAATAAGTTTGTGTGCTTTCTTCCGCGGTAAATCACCAGAAGACCGGGACAATATAGAACAGCGAGTGTCTGCAGTGTTTCAATACTTTCGCAGATTACGTGACAAGTGCAGGAGGTAAAAATCATACAAAAATTATAGGTGATCGCGTCGACATTGGAAGCGGCCTAACACGAAAGTCAACCGTATCTTCACAGAAGTAGTTGATTGCTTATTGTACACTGCTGTGGGAGCTTGCACAATATATATTCATGTGTGGCAGCTGTAGCACTGTTTGACGTGGATGCACCCCTGTTGACGCCTAGTGGCACATCTTCATCACGACGACTAACGTCCATGATCATAATTAAATTTTTGTAGTAGCTAAAGTAGTTTACCATTGACCTTGTCACAGGACGTGGTAAATCCCACGCAAAGATCACACCAACAAGCACATAATTAACACTATAGTACTCGATATGTACTCATTCACAGCGTCGTCATTTCAGGAGAGGAACGCCAAGGTATGCGCTCCCCAGTTACAGGGCAACCTACGCCTGTGCTCATGCATATACCACACAGCGTTTCAGGCGCGCGAGAAGCAGAGTTCATAGCTTGAGCAGTGAACTTGGGAAGACGTTCCGCTTGCCGCTTGGCGTTTATGTCGCTGCACCAAAATACTCACTACGTGATATTCGCCCGTCGGCGTCGTTGCCTTTCTGTGGCGCTTATTGCAGCAGTTTTAGTAGCCGATGCTGCCGCACTCAAAGCATCAGACAGCGGAGGAACACCGTTGGTGCATGTGGAAGCTGCAAAACTCTGGCGAGGAGGCTTCACGCGCTAACAAGACGCGAAAGGCAAAGCCCGTACTGCGTGGTCACCAAACCAAATAACCGCGTATGCACATTGCACCGGTCGTAGAGTCACCTGCAATAGGTAGTTTTATTAGGCCACGCAAAGCTTTGCATTAGCGTTTTTCGCCACTACGCATGCATGATACGCTATACTCTAGCGTACTCGCGTGAAGTGACGAAAATAGCGTACGTACCCAACGAGCGCTATCCTTCCGCACCCTATTATAAAACTGCACCGAAAGCCTCCATTGCGCTGAAACTACCGAAGCGCCTCCTGTCGGCATTCGTTAGTGTCATGATATAGTACTTCACTTCACCGCTCCCAGATGGCCACACCGCGCCCGCTAACCAACAGCACTTTCAGAGGGAGAACGTGTGAGAGATATCAGGTGCGCGCCTTTGTAGAGCCGCATGCATGTGCGTCCGTATCCCAGTGGCTAAATCGCCCTGCACCTATTGTCTCACACAGAGAGGTCGTGGGTTCGACTTCCAGCTCATCCGAATCAACGAAACTATTTGTTCTGTTTTTTTTGCCATTTCCTCTACTGCATTTCCTCTGCTGCACGAAGCTTCGCTGACGTCATTTCTGTCACTTCCGTGACAGAAATGACGTCAGCGAAGCTTCGTGGACCCTGACATAAAAAACCTCAGTGGCAAAATCTTTTATAAATTATCTCCTTTCTCTTTTTCTTGTGCAGCGTTAGCACGTCACTGAAGACCCTCGTGGCCTGGGAAACTCGGACATTGAAGGATGTCTGTCAGCCCTGAACCAGTGTTGCCAACCAATTTTTGAAACATAACCTACGCTACACTGTAAGCAAAAGTTAGCCGAGATTGGGGTTTTTGCGGCTCATTACCTCTGAAAACTCCCTCGCTTCTAAAATTACTACCTCACGTTGGAGTAAAAGTGGCACATGACATAGTTTTACCACCACCTCTGAGGAACGTAGTAAAAGGATGTCATAATCCAATTTTGCTACCTGGGGAGTATTCTGTCACGTGATTTTTAACCCCCGTTTGAGAGTTTATTACCATGTGACCTCAAGGTCCTCCCGCTCGCCCCGCTTCGGCAGCTTTTGTCCGACGATGAGTGCCCCTTCAAGTTTTTTTTTTTTTTTTTCAAAGCTGGGCATTGTCGCGCCTCAGGCACTTCAGCTGCAGAAGCACAACGAACGAGAAAAGCAGCCTGTGAACGAACGGACTTGCTCGAAGAAAAAAGCCTGCTGGAAAGCCGTACTGCAGATATCGGCCCTGGAGACAGGCGAGTTGTTGTTGAGTGGTTCTTCGGAAAAGACGCTTTCTGCCTCCCAGATGGTGGCACGGCTCAGCGCCTGTGGGTAAAGCCCCTATTGTGGGACGAGTGTAAGAAGCTTGCGCTGTATATGTCTGGTGGCGGTGATGGCAAGCGGCTGCGCACAGCGGGCTGGATCTGAGGTGCTTCTTCTATCATCGAGCGGCCGTGCGCTTACGAGCGCAAGGCTCCGAGCCTGGACACCGTGGATACCTCGCTTCCGTGCCGAATCGCGAAGAGCTACGAAGAACACTCCCAGCGGCAACAAAGTCAAGCTGGTGTGATCGTCCGTGGTTGCTTCCTGGAGAGTGACCGGCTACTACTATAAGAAAAAGGCTTCACTACGTCGTCGGCACCGAGCCGGCCAGCGGCCGGTGTGAGTGCCTCGCCGGAGCAGGTGAAACAAGCGTCGCATAGATTGTGTACAGTCCTGTGTACAATTGTGTATAGTCCAAACTGTGTATTTCACTCCATGCGGCCGCCGCTGTGAAACATCTAGCGCGAAGGCGAGCCCCGATCGAGGCAGACGGAACCAACGTGCGGCCGACGGTGCACTGCGAGTACGAGCACGGTGAAAACCGGGCCTGCGAGCGGTCTCGTTCGTTGTAAGTGCATCGCTCCGTAAGATTCCTCGAATAGCGGACACCTATTTTTAATTTGTCTCTAAAATAACGACGACGAAAATTGCAGAGGAGATCGCCAGCTGTCGTTTATCGCATAGCCGTGCTCCTCGAAAAGGCCTAGGGAGGCCGTCGTTAGAACCTGGTACAGGCACGGCGCCGCTCTACTTCGCCGGGGTTCCTGGATATGTGCTGCTACTGTGTTTGTGTAGCGCTGCGCAATGAAAAAATTGTTGAGTGGCCGTGGTTTGTGTGTGCTTAGGTATATTTTGCGGGTTTGTGCATCAGCACTGCTAACGGGAGTGCGGCCAACACGGAGTGCCAGCGAATAATTGGATAATCAAAAAGGTGAGATAAGGCGGGTTTATACTAAAAAGGTCGGTGTGTCTCATGGCGACTTGCCGCCAAACTTAAAAGTTTACGCGTGCGCTGTGAATCTTTATTGTTCAAGCAAGCAAAACATAAGTCTCCTACCTGCACTACATGGCGGGTCAAGATGCGGTGCCTATATATACCGGCTGGCCGGAGTACGTTTGTACAGCGGAGCAGTCGGTTGAAGTGGTGTTTTATTCTGCATTGGTTGTGTGTGTGTGTGTGTGTGTGTATGTATATGTGTTTGTGTATGTGTTTATCTCTATATATGTCATGGATACTGTGTTTTCTACGTTGATTAAATTCGAATTTCGATGGATCATGGTGCAATCGCGCTCCTTTTCTTTTAACCATCAGAAATAGCCGCGAAAACTGAGTTAGGGGAGTAAATAAATACTACTACATCAGCCACAAGAAACTGTCGACCGAGAAATAACTCTCAGAAATCACCGGGAAAACATTGTAAAGGCAGTAAAAAATTACTCTTACTATACTCGCTGAAAACCTCAGCGGGGTAAATAATTACTACCGTTGCTACGTTCAAGAACTCGGTTATCGTGAGAGTAAATTTTTACCGCGACTGGTACGTGTAAAAAAAACCCAGAAAAGGTTGTGCGCTAGAGGACAAGCAGTTTACTCCCGTTTCTGGTTATTTTTGTTTAGTGTGTACGGTGATAATTACCCTGCTTTACGCTACTCAACTTTTTCTATTACCCTACATTTTACCCTACGCCTATAAATAGCCGAGTGTAAAAGTAATAAATTACACAATAAACATCACTGTACGGTATGCAGATTTGTAGAGGCGCTGAAGTAGGTATAGTGACTTCAGTGGTCAGAAAATTAACTTCGAGGAGAGACTAAAGAACATGAAAGACAGCAGATGGGAGCAGAAAGCGTTCCGGTTTTTTTTTTTTTTTATGGGAAGAGCGCTGACTCACAGTTGAAAAAATTACGCGCATCAGGAAGTATATGGCTAGCAGTATAAGCGACATGGTAACAAAGAGCATTAAGCGAAACGTCATAGAGGGGAAAGAATGTACTGGATAGCAGCGATGGTGATAAACCGGGTCTGTGTACTTCCGAAAGGGTAAAGACGAAATGAGCAAGAAAACATTTTACGACAGTGCAAGCGGAAGCGCTTTGGTGTTTCAAGCGATGTCGGATGTCCTTAGAACACGTATTTATAAATGGAGATTAGGTAATGACGAGAAATGCACGTACGTAGGGAAAGTAAGGAAACGGCGGAGCATTAATAATATGTGGGGTTTAAGGTCCCAAAACCACGATATGATTATGAGGGACGCCGTAGTGGATGGCTCCGGAAATTACGACCATCTGGGGTTCTTTAACGTGCACCTAAATCTAAGTACACGAGCCTCAAATATTTTCCCCTCCATCGAAAATACAGCCGCCGCGGCCGGGATTCGATCCCGCGACCTTCGGGTCAGCAGTCGAGCGCCATAACCACTACCAGCGGCCGTGCCACTACACCACCGTGGCGGGGCGAAACGACGGAGCATGTTTTAATTGAATGTGAAGATATATATTCGGGTGTATGTTAGGGCACTAGCCTACATGAAGCCTTGGGTTTGAGGTACAACTTTAGAAAGGTAAACAGGTCGGCGATAGAAATAATTAAAAGACGACTGAAGGACTGGTGGCAGAAAGGTAGGCAGAAAGCAAAAAAAGTAAAAAAACAACAACAAAACAGCGAAACTAAGGCTAGTCTGCGAAAAAACGCAGAAAGTTGGGCTGCGAATTTATAAGATTTTTTTTTATGAAGCGAACCCTATTTCAGCCGGGCAAGATTAGGCCGCAATGTAATGCTGTTGCTACTACTACTACTACTACTACTACAGTTGAAACCCGCAATAACGAAATCGGCAGGGAAAGCACAAAATTTCGCTCTTGCGCGAATTTCGTTGGCGCGAGAATGCGGCAGAAAAGACATGGAATTTACAAAAAAAAAAACACATTTTATTTCCGAACGTCAGTAAGTTTGCTTTGGTGGGCCTTACCATGCTGTAATTTCATGCCTCATTTTCTTTCATTTCATGCACAAAGTTCGCCCGATGTACTGGTCAGTGACGGCGGCACTGAGCTGTGAACATACCGTCATCAAGTGCGCCTACAAGCGAACCTTCTTCCAGATCCAGTGCATCAGCGCACAATCGTGGACAGCGAGCTGCACGCAACACCAAATTCTTCGGCGATGTCCATTTTTTTCCAGCCCTTTTCCACCTCACTGATGATTGCAGCCTTATCTTCCAGCGTGATGAACTTCCGCTTTTTCGTTGGAGGTGGCATCTTTTCAGGCAGCGAAATCGGACGAAGCAATCGCAACACACAGTTCACGTTTCACCAAGCGACCGAGCAAACGCTCCACAAATGGCTCCACACACGCGACCATGCGCGCAAAGCCGACACAGCCAAGCACACAGCCATACCTACGAACGAAACTCCATTAGGGTGACTCCATGAGGAATGTGGATTTCGGTAGTCCGCGATAACGAGCAGGTGTTTCGGCAAGCCATCGCCATCATCATTGTCACCAGCTTTATGCTCTTTTGTAAACAATGATGGCGGCTGCTTCTCAAGTGAGCTGTAGCGATAGTTTTGCACGATTTAAGTGTAGCATGAATGCATTTCAGCAGTTTTCGAATGTAGTTGATGTTGCGAGAGTAGATTATTTGCGCACTCGTGTTTCAAAAATTTCGTTAATGAGGGACTGCGGTATGAATATCTTTCGTAGTCGCGAGTTACGTTCGAAATGCATTGATTTATATGGGCGTTCGCCGTTGCTCCGAAAATATTTTGCTGCGGTGAGAATTTCTTTCTCCCGGGATTTCTACTGTACTACTACTACTACTGCTACCACTACTGCTACTACTACTACCACCACCACTAATAATAATAATAATAATAATAATAATAATAATAATAATAATAATAATAATAATAATAATAATAATAATAATAATAATAATAATAATAATAATAATAATAATAGCAACAACGAAACTTCAGCTTGGTGGAGTGCAGCTCATCGCCCCATTATAAAAGTAACGAATTCCATCCATCCGCTGTCACCGAAAAAAAAACTCGCATGGTCTCCTATGCATTCGCCTAAGATGACTGGAAGGCGAAAGCCATTTCCTTTTTCTTCTTCTTATCAGTTGACTGTGTATTATCCCCCCGCACTTGAAAGATTTCTGCACCTAGCGGGCCCGGGTTTTGCACTGCCTCGGGGATAGGAGGCATTGCGAGCTTTCTGCACTCACATGCTTCCGGGGTCGGCCCACCTGTGACCAAGAGACGATGTCATGGGATGAAGTCATCATTGGACGCTACATTGCGATGTCACAGTGACACCACTATGACTTCATGATGACGCCACAAATTCTGTCGATCTGTGACATCGCGGTGACAAAGTGAGCTGACGTCCTTATATCATGATGAGTTTTCGCGCCACTCCCGTTGACGCCGACGGTCAATTATCGTGTTTGATGAGGCATCCATGGCTGTCGCCTTAATAACCGCAACCGACCACCGTCGCAAAATTTAAAAGCACTACCACGCAACGAACGAATGGGTGTCAACGGAGAGGGAAAAGACTATCCCTGAGAAAAAGAATGCTAGCACAGGGATGTGTGACGTAATATATTACGTCTCTGCCCCATGTTGATAACACGCGAATTAGGACAGTTCCAATTATAGTCAAAGAAATGTTTAGTTTTGAGATCTCTTTAGGAATGTAAGCCTCGGATATGTCACGCGGATCGTCTACATTTTTCGCTTATCGATGACGAGCAAAATGTGGAAATTATCCTACGTCTTATAAGAAAAATGAATTACCGCCCTACTACTCTACGCTGGCCGAAAAATTCCGAAAATACGCTACAAGTAGGGTTTCGGCAAGCCATCACCATCATCATTGTCACCAGCTTTATGCTCTTTTGTAAACAATGATGGCGGCTGCTTTTCAAGTGCGCTGTAGCGATAGTTTTGCGCAATTTAAGTGTAGCATGAATGCATTTCAGCAGTTTTCGAACCTACGGTTAGCAACCCTGCCCTGCACGAAACACCTGGGAAGACCTCCCACTCGTCATCTGGGACTGCCCGCTCAACTCTTGCCCAGGTAAAGGGGCCATTCCCTCGCGTCCACCGTAATAGGGACTGAAATTTCTCCTTGCATCCTCTCAGCCTTGGCAAAATATTGCGTATCAAGAGTTCCACTTGCTTAAATATGGCGTTGTAACTAACGCTGCAGGGAAAATATGCTTTAATCTGTCTAAAACAGCCAAATATATCTTTTATTAGATGCGAAGTATCTTAAGGCCGAGCTCAATCCGGCGGCGGTGGTGTGCGGCGTGACCACCCTTACTGCGCATGCGCATACCCTCTCCACACACCATCTCCCCTTCCCCTCTCCACTTTCCCTCTTTCCCTCTCCCCTCCCCTTCTCCCCTCCCCCTCCCCCTTTCCACTCTTCCTCTGAAACGCGGGCTAGACGTGCCGAAATTCTCTCCTGCACAACGCTGCGATGAGCTCGAGCGCATGCGCGTCCCCCGCCCTTCTCTCTACTCTCCTACGCTGCCCCCCTCTCGCCTGCCTGTCGACCGCGTTCCCCGCTCGCCCTGTGAGAATTAACGGCCAGGCTAGATGGAAGATACGACGCGCGTAGCGTCCCTCTTCGCGTTCCACGACGCCAGGTCGGTAGCATATGCCCAACGAACGCCAACGGAACGCGATCGTGCAAGTGCTCCGGCTTCGCATTGCCTCATGGTACCCTTTAGCGGGAGATGGTGTAATTTTATTGTGAACACTTGAAAAATCGCCGAAATGCGGCGGCGTCTTCTTGTAGCAGGGCCTCGTATACTGAATATGACTCTTGTGTACACGGGACAACACACATACCTTCCCACTACGTAGCTTTCGTCCACTGTCAGCGCCGTAAAGTTTACACTATGAATAACTAACTGGCTCTTACCCTGGCTCTTCTAGAAGTGGAGACACGTTTCCGACGGCAATTTGTTAAGCGATTCCCACTCACTCAATCACCGTATTGCCAAGATAATGCTCGAAACGGAGCTTATTATTTCATCTTGAACGCATAAATAGCGCAAAAGAATGAGGATGTGCAAAGGAACGACAGAAGCAGGCGCTGACTCGTAACTAAAATTTTATTTCGAAAGAAAACAGAATAAACAACATATAGGCTATTGTCACAGCTCCCGGCATCTAGTCTGCTGCTGCTTTGCTCGTCCTCGTTTTTTAGCACTGTTTATTCGTTCAAAATGGAAGCGCATCAACTTGCCCCACTAACCTTTTTGACGCTATTCTTTCACCATGAAGTCTGCGCTTTTCCATCTAAGACCGTGCATAATGAATGCGTCCGATCGGGATTTTAGGTTTTCCGTAGTGCTGTGTGGTGCAACATAAAGCAAGAAAGATGGAGTGAAACACAAAAACGCTTCTTCGCAATTCATTATTGTTGAACGAAAGAAAGCCTAAAGCATTGTTTCAGGTTTGTCCTCGGCTAGTGCGATGTGATAAGATGTCAGACTCCAGGGTGAGAGAATAGTGAGTTAGTATAGAGCCAAAGAAAGCGCTCAATATTGTAACATTTTTCTATCCTCCAGTCACGCAAGAACGAGGCATGCACTGAGTAGACAGTAGATCAGTCAACCAACGGTGATTGCGCTTACGCTGATGTGGTTGAACCTCGTTTTTTTTATTGAAATAGAAAGTAAATGAAAGAGTTGTTGTCACCATTGCTTGGTGATGGCTACCCCTTTCCACATAGCGCAGACTCTCCCGAGCACGAGCACGAGGGGCGTGCTCTCCGAGAAGAGGCGAAGAGGGCGACCCACTAGAAGGCGCTGGAGAGGACGGCCCATTACAACGTTCCAATGCTTCTCTACAATTACCCGGGTACGAAAAGGGAGCCGTCTGGCGACCTAGCAGCTGGTCACTGTGAGCGGGTCATGGTAGGGCTTGAGGCGCTCCACGTTGACAATGTCGCGCCCTCGACGGCGCATGTCGGAAGATGGGTCGATGGGTTCAATCAGGTAGTTGACCGGGGATGTGCGTTCGACGACACGGTAGGGGCCTTCGTATTTGGGCAGCAGTTTGGAAGAGAGGCCAGTTGCAGTGGTAGGGACCGAGAGCCATACGAGTGCTCCAGGTAGGAACGTGGGTGCGGAAGTGGTGGTCTCACCGCGGATGCTTTTCTGCCGCTCTTGGTCCTGCGTAGTAAAGGTCTTCGCCAGCTCGCGACACTCCTCAGCAAGTCTGGCTGTGGCAGAAATAGGCGCACACTCAGATCGATCCGGCTTGTATGGAAGGATTGTGTCGATTGTGTGTGACGGGTGCCTGCCGTACAATAGGAAAAATGGTGAGAAACCAGTGGTGCTTTGAGGGGCGGTATTGTAGGCGTAGGTGACGAAAGGTAGAATGGAATCCCAATTTGTGTGATCGGCGGCGACATACATCGAGAGCATGTCGCCGAGCGTGCGGTTAAAGCGTTCCGTGAGCCCATTGGTCTGCGGGTGGTAAGCAGTAGTTTTGCGGTGAACAACGTTGCACTCTTTGAGGATGGCTTCGACGACTTCCGACAGGAAGACACGGCCTCGATCGCTGAGCAGCTCCTGGGGTGGACTGTGGCGCAGCATCAACCGGCGGAGCAGAAAGGAGGCTACATCGCGCGCTGTAGCCGCTGGGAGGGCGGCAGTTTCGGCGTATCGCGTAAGGTGGTCTACAGCGACGATGGCCCAGCGGTTACCAGCCGAAGTCAGAGGGAGTGGCCCATACAAATCGATACCAACGCGCCCAAATGGCCGGTCAGGGCAAGGTAAAGGTTGCAGACCTGCTGGTGACTGGTGCGTTGAAGTTTTGCGGCGCTGACAATCGATGCAGGAGCGAACGAACTTCTGCACGTAGAGGTACATGCCTCGCCAAAAGTACCGTTGGCGAATGCGGTGGCATGTTTTCGATATCCCAGAGTGCGCACACTGGGGATCAGCGTGGAACGATTCGCATATTTCAGAACGCAGACTGCGGGTTATTACTAGTAGCCACTGGCGGCCGTCGGCGTTGTAATTGCGTCGGTGGAGGAGGTCGTCGCGAATGGCGAAATGGTGGGCTTGACGACGCAACGCGCGAGTGGATGGTGTTGCCGAAGGATCAGTGAGCAAGTCTAGCAGTGAAGCGATCCATTGATCCTTGCGCTGTTCGGTAGCGATAGTGTGAACGTCGATGGAAGAAACGGCACTGTGAGACATTGAGCTGTGGGTATTGTCGTCAGGCAAGGGGGAGCGCGAGAGTGCGTCGGCGTCAGCATGCTGGCGTCCATTGCGGTACAGCACGCGGATATCGTAGTCCTGTAGGCGAAGTGCCCAGCGGGCGAGGCGGCCTGATGGATCCTTCAATGATGACAACCAGCAGAGTGCATGGTGGTCGGTGATGACATCAAATGGGCGACCATACAAATAAGGTCGGAACTTCGTAAGGGCCCAGATGATCGCCAGGCATTCCTTTTCGGTGACGGTGTAATTGGTCACGGCTTTGGTGAGTGTACGACTTCCATATGCCACGACATATTCAGGGAACCCTGGTTTGCGCTGCGCAAGGACAGCGCCAAGGCCAACACCGCTGGCGTCTGTGACCTCTGTAGGGGCCGTAGGGTCGTAGTGGCGTAGTATGGGAGGCGACGTCAACAGACGACGGAGCTTCGCGAAAGCGTCGTCGCACTCTGACGACCATGAATTGAGGGACCCGTTACTTCTGAGGAGCTTCGTCAGCGGCGATATGACGGTCGCGAAGTTTCGAATGAAGCGCCGAAAGTAGGAGCACAGTCTTACGAAACTGCGCAGTTCTTTGACGGACGTAGGTTTGGGGAACTCGGTCACGGCCCGAAGCTTGGCTGGATCGGGAAGAATACCGTCCTTGGACACGACGTAACCGAGTATTGTCAGCTGCCGTGCTGCAAATCGGCACTTCTTTAGATTCAGTTGTAGACCGGCATCGCTCAAACGCGTCAAAACATGCCGCAGGCGTTGAAGATGCGTGGAGAAGTCCGGAGCGAAAACAACGACGTCGTCCAGGTAGCACAAGCATGTGTGCCATTTCAAGTTGCGCAGAACGGAATCCATCATGCGCTCAAAGGTGGCGGGCGCATTACACAGCCCAAACGGCATGACGTTGAATTCGTACAAGCCGTCGGGCGTGACAAAGGCGGTCTTCGGTCGAGCGTCATCAGCCATGGGTACTTGCCAGTACCCTGAGCGCAAATCGAGAGATGAAAAGAATTCTGCTAATTGCAGGCTGTCAATCGCGTCGTCTATTCGCGGTAGTGGATACACGTCCTTACGAGTGATCTTGTTGAGTCGTCGGTAGTCCCCACAGAACCGCACAGAACCGTCCTTCTTCGCAACAAGAACGACAGGAGACGCCCAGGGGCTGTTAGAAGGTCGAATAACATCTCGTCGAAGCATGTCGTCGACTTGCTCGTTGATTACATGGCGTTCTGCGCAGTAGTCGGCTAAACTTGGCGTCCATAACGGATACGGCGGCTCCAGTGTCGATAAGGGCAGATGCGCGAACACCGTCCACAAACACGTCATTCACGTTCGAGGGGCTTCGCTGAGGGCTTTCGCAGTTCGATAGCGTCGCAACCCTTGCCTCGTGGACTGCGACGACTAGTTTTCCTGGTCGCGTGAGCCCGGACGTGGCCACATCGACGACAGTGAGCGACGTCGTGGAGACGGTGAACGGCGGGTAGATGGTGCGGGGCGGGACGTCGGTGACATAGGCGGCGCTTGGTCATAATAAGGGCTGCTTGATGAGCTGGTCAGGGTTGATGCGACCCGAGGCGGCTGCACGCGATTGCAGTAGCGTGCGACGTGACCGGCGCAACCGCACGCAAAGCAAATGGGGCGGTTGTCGGAAGTGCGTCAGCGGTTCGCGGGTCCCATCCATGTCGCAGAACGGGATGGACGAGGCGGCTGCTGATATGAGTGCATTGTGGGCAGCAGTCGGGGCCTGGGCACGACGTCGACGTATGTAGGCGGCACAGCCGCGTCGAAGACCTGTGGTCCGACGACGGCTTCGGCGTAACTCCGCGGGCCAGCCACAGGAATCGCTGGGGGCGGCCTGGCGACAGCTTGCGCGTAGCTTAGTGGTGCAGGCACTAGAGGCGGCTGGTGGTATTCGGGATTGACCTCCGCGATTTCTTGCTGAATCGCTCGGCGGAGAGGAGGCAGAAGCGTAGTTGGCGGCTGGTCAACATGCTGCGGTGGAGTGAAAGCCAGTAGAGAGACCTGGCGGGCAATTTCCTCACGCACGAACGACTTGATTTCGGCGAGCAAGGTGGAGTGGTCAGGAATTGCCGACAAGCCTGCGAGATCAGCATCGCGTGATGGCGGTCGACGGGTCATCAAGCGCTGCCGGCGCAGCTCCTCGTAGCTTTGGCGCAGGGTAATGACCTCTGCCACTGTGCGAGGGTTTTTGGCCAGCAGCATGGTGAAGGCATCGTCGTCGATGCCTTTCAGAACATTCCTGATTTTGTCAGCCTCCGACATGCTCGCGTCGGCTTTCTTGCACAGGTCAAGGATGTCTTCGACGTAGCTCGTGAACGATTCCCCTGCCTGCTGAGCTCGTTCACGTAAGCGTTGTTCGGCTTGAAGCTTACGAACGGCAGGGCGGCCAAACACGTTGACGATGGCGGTCTTGAAATCGGACCACGTCAGGAAATCGGATGCATGGTTGTTGTACCACATGCCTGCCACACCCGCGAGGTAGAAAACCAAGTTGGTCAGCTTGCCTGCTTCGTCCCATTTATTGGGAACACTCACCCGTTCGTAAATCGCAAG